>NW_027279707.1:0-112500 GCF_046629955.1 Centroberyx affinis
GTTGCTGCCTGGGAAGCTGATTTAGAGCGTTTGTGTCAAATGCAAATCTGCAGTACGCCTCATTTAACAACTCTATGGAGCAACTGCCTCTACAGATTCAGCAATCAGAATAAATGTAATGCTACATTCCCAACATATAGCAAAGACAGTAGATACAGGCTTCCTACTTGAAAATACTGTTCACCTCAGCTTTCAGGTGGTAAATCCTACTTGGTAAGCCTACATACTGCATTGGTTGTATTGACGTTACCAACAAGGTACTGTTCCCTTTATGAAATAGATATAAAAAGCAAGTGAGTATGGCGTCTATTGTGCCTATAGCCTATTGAAATTTCTGGATCCTATGAAGCCTTTATAGCAGGGAATGCTGTATTTGTTTCAAATAAAGCAAACAAAATGGACAATTTTCATCACATAGGCCATTTTGTGAGCACAAATGCCAAATGTTTCATTTGTGGTTGACACTGCAATATTTGGTTTGCTGTAAAACATGATCTTCAATCATCTAGTCTTGACGCCTTCAAACTAGTTTGAAGTCCTTACAAGACGCCACTTTCAACCAAGTCCTTCTGATGGTTATTCTGGATGCAGCATTGCTACTTTAGAACTACATGTTGCCTCTAAAGCTGAGTCCATCAGTTTGACTGGCAGTAAAATCAGTGCATTTGACTGATTCAATCATACCTATGGCTGATCTGCATTAACTACCTTTTGGCACAAATGTTCCTACCCTGGCTCTCTCTCCATTCCCCTAATTTGAATTTCACAGAATGGCCACTAGATGTCAGCAGACAACCAGAAATCAACAGAGGCTCTCAAACTCTAGTCTCCCCGAGTCTCCCCATCTTAAATGTATGCCGTACAGGCATACATTGCTATGCTAAAACACATGTAACAACAAAAATGACCCTAACCCTCGTCTAATAACTGGGGTGTATATGTAACACTCCTCTTAAATTGAAATACCATGTTATTCCCTCCCTTTCCTCTTTCAAATACCAATAAGCATATAACACACACACACACAGACACGCGTCCCTACACAAGAAAAAGCCATTTCCTGAGAAATACAAAGTGGTATCAAGTGTCTAGCACGGAGTGACAGCTCTATAACAGGGGATAGTACTCGGCTTTATGAAACAGGTCCTTTAATCACACTTAATGCCTAGCACTTAGTGGCGAATGCAGTGTCCAGTTACAGGTATTAGCTGTGTAAAATTGATTTATATGCCAAGGTCAAGTGGTGTGGCATGTAGAGCAGTAGCTTGCAGATACTGCAGATACACACAGGCCAAGGTAGCAGTCTGCTGACAGTGGAGACAGACACATATGTAAAAGGGAACATAGCTAACATCATGACAGCTTATCCAAAATCAATGTTAATATGGATTCATTGAGAAGTGGTTGGCCTATGCATGTGAATCTATGAGTGGGAGACAAGTCAAACATCCAATCCCTCTCTGTTCGAATGACCCAAGTTTATGGAATGCAGTGCGTTTACATTACATGTGAATATTTAGATGGTAGGACACTTGACTCCACTAAATTTACCCAGAACTGCAGTTTACTGCTTACCTACAAAACCCAAAGGTATTGGATATGAAACGTGATCAGTTCATGTGTGTATCAGAGACAAAAACGGACTTTTGGCGTTTTTAATTAAACATCTCAGAGGAAGACAGAGGAAAAAGTAACTGAAATGAGCTTAAAATCACCTTAGAGACACAAAGAGTATGAGACAGTGTGTGTGTGTGTGTGTGTGTGTGTACCTGTGTGCCCTCTAAACTCAGCGGGTTGCAAATGCACTGATCCCCACTTCACTTATCACCGGACTTAAACGTGCGGGTTTATCTTACTCTCTCTCTGCCCCTTTCCCTATCTCCCTCCCTCTCTCTCTTATTAAATCTCTCTCTCTCTCTCTCTCTCCTTCATCTCTCTCTATTCCTCCCAATATATCTCTATTTTCTCAATCCCCTTTCTCTGTCTCCTGTCCCTTTTTCTTATACCCAAAAGAATCACAACTCTATTTCGGCCTTTCAGCTGAGGGATAGGACCTTTTTACTGAGGGAGGATGTATGTAGACACACACACACACACACACACACACACACACACACTCACACACACACACACTCACTCTTTCTCTTATACACATGCCCACCAACTTCACACACATACACGCAAACCCAAGAAGGATGGAGGAAGAGATTTATTGGGGTTTAGAAAGAGAGAGAGAGATAAAATGTGTGTGTGTGTGTGTGTGTGTGTGTGTGTGTGTGTGAGAGAGAGATTTAGAGAGAAGAACGAGAAGGACAGGAAGTGCTGACACAGGTTGTGTGGGGTCTCTTGGTCTCTCTCTCTCTAGGTTGGCAGGGCCTGTGCCAAAATGTCAATTATCCGACTTTAACAAGTTTTGCTGTCAGCATGACAGGAGAAAGTTTGTGTGTGTGTGTGTGTGTGTGTGCGTGTGTCTTACCTTTACTAAAAGTGCTGACTCAGAGGATGACTGCCATTAGATCCATCACAGTGGAGATCAACTGACTGGCTGGTGTTACAAACCGTCACTCTCTTGTGCTTGTTAGTTACTTTTCTATGTGTTTTCCTTTGTGGAATAGAGTTTACCTCGCTTTTCTAGGCCGACATCAATCTTAATGATGTCAATTCATAGTTTACATATGTGTGACATGTGTCATGTATCAGCATTTATACAAGACATGCTCTTTAACTTTCATTACTGTCTGATTGCCTTTTGATTTAATACGAATAATGACCAAAAAAATTACATTTTTAAGTTAGGTTTGACTTCAAGGACATTAACATATTCTCTCAGTCTAAATACTTTGGTATTGGTTCCAACAGTGGCTTGAGAAATGAGGGTTTGTGTATCCAAATGACTTCCTTCCTTCTCTCTCTCTCTCTCTCTCTTTCACTCATTGATCAGCCAGCTTTGAGAGGAATAGAGTCCTTATAATATAATAATATAATATAATATTACTAATATAATCTATTTTTTTCTGTCCTTTTCTTCTGTGACAATTTCTAATTTTTTTCTCACAAGTTTCATTTTTATCTCTCGTTCTGTGTGTTTCGTCCTTTATGTCCTTCACTTTTCATTTCTTTTGGTGTATGTTTTCTCCTTTTTTTCTTCACATGCAGTGCATCTCAGTTGTAAGTCGGGTGTATTTTTTCATAAAAATCTTGCATAGCACAGCTTTAATTATATTTGACTGTTTTCAGCAGCTCATAGCTGACTTGCTACACAATCACTGAGCCTAATGCCCAACCTACTTTTCATAGTTGTCGTCCTCGTCTGAGGGGGAGGAAACCATCTTTCCAGAGGATTTGTGGCAGGAATGATGCCCTTCAAGGTTCCGATCCAGTTTCATGGAGCAACAGTGACTGCAGGGACTCCCTTAGCATGTAGTGTGTATTTCTGTGGTTTTATGCAGTGTGCTGAAGGCCCTGGAGGAGCCCTTCCACTGCTCATGCCAGACTTGTCTTGCATCCCTGGCAGCTCCATTTCACATTTCAGAAAGGGATCTGAATTCACATAAGAAGACCTATGACAGATAGACAACAGCGTGCCTGCACACACGCCACACACAAACACATTCAACAGACAAGATTTAAAAACTGTACAGCTGCTGTGAGATTTTAGCCAGTAGAGGTCAGTATAGGATTGAATAATGAACTATAGGGAGACTGGTAGAGGGAAAGGGAGGGGGAAAAGAGAGATTGCTTACTTTGTGTGTTTCCAGTAGGCACCAATGAGGGTGCACAATGCTTTGTAGCTTAAAGTGTGAATGAGTGAGTGTGTATCTGTATCTGTGTCAGTTATGATTTTTTTCTGTTGATTTGATACCTGTTATCTTTTCTATTTGATGTACGTTCAATATGAAATCTTTTCTGAGTGACGTTATATATTGAGTCTACATTGAGAACATGATCCAAACTGTTTAACCAGTAATTGTTCAGTGTTTAAATGTGTCGTTTGTTGTGGATGGTGCTATTTGCTGTATGTATGTATATATGTTAGGGCATTGCAGTTTTGGAATACCACAGTAACTGTACTGAGTTGATTTCATAACACTATGTAGTACTGCAGTTATATTTTCAACACACTAAATATGACAATATACAGTGGTAACTTACAATATACGATAGTAAATACAGCCATTATACTTAGTAACTTACTTAAAACCCTTACAGACCAATAGAAACCAATACAGCCCATAATGGGCTGGTGCTGTGTACCTAGTGAAGTGCCACAAGCCAAGCTCATCAAAGTCAGAGCATTTTCTGAGCTCAAAGACTCAAAAGCCACTTCTGAATCCCTGGACAGCTAAATTCTACCAACATAACACTGACATCTTAAACCTAACAAATGTATTCATGAAGTTTAATGATGTAGCACAGACTCTGTGGCGCAACGGTAGCACGTCTGACTCCAGATCAGAAGGTTGCGTGTTCAAATCACGTCAGGGTTAACATTTGTGTTTCTCCTTTGGCAGCTCACTGTGTGTGGAACTTTAGGACTCTTAAAAGGAAGCATGCATGTAACTTCGTGGTTCTTAAGGGTCAGAACTATGTATCTATGTGTAGACACTTCCGGTGAAAGCAATTTTGTTGTTGATTTATATTTAATTAATTAGTCAACATTGTAACATGAAAACTATTAATTCCTTAAATGTAGCATATATATTGATTGTGCCTATTCTGGGTATCTATGCCAGTGTAGCAACATACTAGTAACAGTATCTTATTTACACGCGCTATTGATTTATTCTGTCAAAATAGGACATAAGCTCCGTCCATATAGCCTAGCGACATCAATTCATAGAAAAACATAAAACTCGTTGATTGAACAATTGGAGCTTAAGCCTCTCTTCCTGTCTTTCTCAAAAAACAGACACACACTTCTCATTCATAATTTCCCTTTGAAGAATAATATACTATGGCATTTTACTGCAATCAGCTGAATTTAATATAGGCCAATAGGATATTTTAACTATGCAAGCAATGTCGGCACACATGGAGGGCAGGAATAGTTAGTTAAAACCATATTTATTTTCTTAAAATAATTAGCCTCTTATTTATGTCATAAGCCTCAACATCTTATTATGTATAATATTTATCATGTTATATACACTATTCTGTTGTGTACTATTTCAGTAGATGGTTCCACCTAACTCCTACATATACTATACTTTGCTGCTACTTTACTCACTATCATTTAACCTTTAGACTGTACTGCACTATTGGCTTAAGTTTATGTATATTGCTTGACTTTTGAATTTTTTTTTCATTTTAGCTTCCTTTGTGTATTTTTATTTTCTATTCTTATTCTTAACCACCATTCATTTCAAATAAATAAAAGACTAATTATTTTAAGAAAATAAATATGGTTTTAACTGACTATTCCTGCCCTCCATGTGTGCATAGTTTGCATAGTTAAAATATTTATTGGCCTATATTAAATTCAGCTGATTGCAGTAAAATGTCGTAGTATATTATTCTTCAAAGGGAAATTATGAATGAGAAGTGTGTGTCTGTTTTTTGAGAAAGACAGGAGTTAGTCCTTAGGCTGGGTACCACAATATGACCGTTACCGGCAAATCTGGTGTTGTGGTTATGTATGTTATTGCAGTAAACTATTTGGTCGAATAATAATGTTGGGATCTTTGAGTTAATGGTGCAGCTGAAAAATGTGGCCAAGCTTAAGCTTTGCTCAATGGTGAGGGACCCGAAATATATTCAGCAGCGATGTTTAGCACCTTGCTGTCAAGATTGTCTGCGCCTGCACTGCCATATACAGGAAGAATCTTCAACAATATCTCAACATCTCTAGCCTCTACACAGTTGAATTGAAACATACAATTTTTACCATCCATTATTTCATTATTTATCAGTTCACAAGGGTTAGAATCAGTACCACCTAGGCTCTGCCTCAGATTGTTCACCTTACTGATAAAGAAGTTATTAAAATAGTTAGCGATATCTAGGGGCTTAGTTAAAAACATACCATCTGATTCAACAAAAGAGGCACATGCATTTTTCTTCCTTCCCATGATTTCATTCTAGGTGTTCCAAAGTTTTTTACCATCATGTTTAATACTGTCAATTCTTTGCCTATAATATTCTTTCTTCTTCCTTTTGTTCGATTTAGTCACTTGGTTTCTTAGTTTAGAGTATTTTAATCTGTCCTCCAATAAACACAATTTTACTGCCACCAATTTAGCTTCATCCCTCTGTTTCATCAAATTCTTTAGAGGTAAATCAATCCATTGGGCTATTTTAGTTCTAGCTGTGAACTTTTTCATAGTTGCATGTCTATTAACAATTTCCATAAATATATTCAGGAAAGCAGTTAAGGAAACCTCTGGGTCATCAGCACTGTACACACCATTCCAATCAATATTTCTAACATCCTCCACAAAGTGATCATTAACAAATCTTTTGTATGATCGTCTATATACGACTTTGGCTCTTGCTTTAGGAATTTTAACCTTTCTACTGAGAGCAACCGTATTGTGGTCACTAAAACCTACTGGACATGTCTTGTTGGTTAACTATGTTTCGCAGCAACTGCTTCATTAGTGTCATTCATTCATTCAGTGTTTTTTTTTTTTTTGCATTATGAGACTATTGGTGTAGAGTAAACTACTGCAGCAAACACTGTGAAGGCTCCCTGGACAATACACTCACACTGTTCAGCCGCTCACTGCTGTCACCCAAGTCTTGGTGTCCTGCTTGTGCTTTTGTGCATTAGTAAGACTACTTCCTGGATAAAACTTTGGATTTTCACACTGCTGAACACTGCTGGGCTTTAGGTCCAGACTAGTCTCTGGCAGACAGGTGTCTGACTGAACATGTAAATACAAAAGAAACCTTTTTACATAGTTTGAAGTACTTCTAAGTAACTTTTGTTAATAAAAATACATTTCTCTTGAGGGTGGATTTACTGTAGTTCAGATCCTGTAAAACTATAATTTTTACACAGAAATTATCATTTGACTAGTAAGTAAATACTGCAATCCAATGACTCAAGTGGAATGAGACGATAAATAGTGCTTGGATGGAATAGATCACCTACATCCTTGGTTGTATTACAGAGAGGGACATATAATAATATAATGTATGCGTGTTGTATGCTCTATAATTCTGGCCACACAGACAAATACACACTTGAAAACAGTTACACAATTCAATAATTAATTCAATAAAATTAATGGTTTAGTTATGTATCTGTATGTGTTGTGTTGACTGCATGACTCTGACTAACAACATTTTTTACAAACATTCTCCCCAGGTTCACCAGTTCTCACTCCGGACACAAGCGCAGGGAGAAGCAACAGGAATGAGCGATCACCCAAATTCACCTTCCCATATCCTGGTTCATCCTGGTTCCAGTTAGTCCAGGAAGAGAGGAGAAGAATCAGCAACCAGCGAGTGAATGAGGGATCACCCAAATTCACCTTCCTGGAACCTGGTTCATCCTGGTTCCAGCTAGTCCAGGAGGAGAGGATGAAATACGGTCGTCCCTGGAGCGTCACGACCCCACCTCTCACCCATGCCCCTGAGGAACCAGTGGAATTCCAGGTAGTGCAGAATGAGGTGCTGGAGAGCATCTCTGACTACCTGGTCCAGGTTTTCAAGGGGGAGGGGTGTTTTGGCAAAGTAGCCCAGTGCCTGAACCTGGACACAGAAACAACAGTGGCTGTGAAGGTCCTCAGGACTGGGGCTGCTGCCATGAGGAGTTACGAAAGAGAGGTAAGATCATTTTATTCTTTTTGATGATAATGCTCATGAAAGTTTTGGGTAACATGTTTAAAATTTTGCTTGGTCTATTAAAATGTGTAACATGAACTGTTTATACCTAACTGTCAATGAACCTGACTAACATCTCATTTTCCCTCCCCAGTGGACCATGCTGGATATTGTCGTTGCGGTGCGCCGTAGGAAGGTCGCACTGACAATGGCTCTGCATTCAACTCGTAGTTTTTGTTTATTATTACCTGTATAGCTTTTATTTTTGTACGTACTACACTGTCGTTCATTCAGTATGATCGACAAGCACTTTTGGATATTCGTTCATTGCTGGATATGGACTTTATCTCCACTTACCGGAGTACGTGCTGCGATTCCTTTGTCACGCCGCCGTTGTGTTTACCAATACGCCAACGGAAGAGAAAGAGAAGAGGCAAACGTGCCGGTATCCTATGCAGATCTCGGACGAGATACTGCAATCCGCCGTTACCGAGCATTTTACTGGCAAATGTTCAATCCCTGGACAATAAAATGGACAAACTACACGCACGGATTAACTTCCAGCGGGACATTGCAAACTGCTGCGTGCTGGCGCTTACTGAGACCTGGCTAGACCCGACGGTACCTGACTCGGCTGTTACCCCAGCTGGATTTTCCATCTACTGGCAGGACAGAACTACGGAGTCAGGTAAATGCAGAGGCAGTGGGGTCTGCATTATGGTTAATTCTCGCTGGAGTTCGGATATAGCAGTACTTACAAAACACTGCTCACCAGACCTGGAGCTCTTAACTATAAAAGTCCGTCCCTTCTACCTCCCTCGGGAATTCAGCTCCGCTATAATCACAGCAGTCTACATACCCCCCCCGCAGGCGGATAAAACATTAGCGCTGGAGAACCTTTATGGACTAATTAATGGACTGGAGAACGCTCACCCTGAGGCAGCTTCTATTGTTGTTGGCGACTTCAATAGGGCTAATATGAGGAAAGTTTTGCCTAAATATCACCAGCATATTAACTTTCCTACCCGTGGTGATCAGACTCTGGACCATTGTTATTCTCAACTACGGGACAGCTATAAACCCCTCCCCCGCCCTGCCTTTGGTAAGGCGGATCACACTTCCATTTTTCTCCTCCCAACCTACAGACAACGTCTAAAACAAGAAAAAACGTTTTTTTGGACAATTCAACGTTGGAGTGAGGAATCCATTGCCTCTCTCCAGGACTGTTTTGAAACCACAGACTGGCAGATGTTCTGTGTTGCAGCTGATGGGGACATTGATGAAGACACAGACTCTGTCTCAGCCTACATCTCCAAGTGCATTGATGACATTGTCCCGAAAGTCAATGTTAGGACTTTCCCCAACCAAAAGCACTGGATTAATGGTGATGTCCGTGCTAAACTCAGAGCACGGTCCACTGCCTATAGCTCTGGGGACCTGGAGGCCTTGAGAAAGTCCAGATACGACCTACGGAAAGCCATCAGAGATGCCAAAAGAACCTACAGAGACAAGTTGGAGTCTAACTACCACAGTTCCGACCCCAGACGCATGTGGTGTGGACTGCGCTCCATCACAGACTACAAAGGGAGAAATAGCAGTGATGCCCAGCCCGCCGCCTCTCTTCCTGACGAGCTCAACACCTTTTACGCACGGTTTGAGGCGAGCAACACCATCCCTAGTGCAAGGCTAGCAGAGGACCAGGACGACTGCACTCTGTCCCTATCTGCGGCTGACGTGAGGAGAGCTTTTAAAAGAGTTAACCCTCGGAAGTCACCAGGGCCAGATGGCATTCCAGGCCGTGTCCTCAGAGCGTGCGCCGACCAGCTAGAGGAGGTATTCACCTCTATATTCAACCTCTCCCTGAACCAGTCTGCAGTCCCCACCTGCTTCAAACAGACAACCATTGTCCCCGTACCAAAGAAACCTTCCACCATCCTGGGTCTCCTCAAAGAGGAGGTCAGCGCCTTGACAGAATTGTGCCAGGACAACAACCTCTCTCTCAACGTCTGCAAGACTAAGGAAATGATCGTGGACTTCAGGAAACGGCGGGGGGGGGGGTCACGCCCCCATCCACATCGATGGAGCTGAAGTGGAGAGTGTCTCCTGCTTCAAGTTCCTCGGTGTGTTCATCAGTGATAACGTCTCCTGGTCCAGGCAATCGGATGCGGTAGTAAAAACTGCCCAAAAGGGCCTATACTTCCTGAGGAGACTCAAGAAGTTTGGAATGTCTATCAAGACTCTCACTAACTTCTACAGGTGCACTATTGAGAGCATTCTCACTGGCTGCATTACTACCTGGTACGGCAGCTGCTCCGCTGCTGATCGTAAGGCCCTCCAGAGGGTGGTGAAGACAGCGGAGCGCATCATTGGCTGCCACCTCCCCACCGTGCAAAGCATATACATTACACGATGCCTCAGGAAAGCACGGAAAATCACAAAAGACTTCAGCCACCCAAGCTATAAACTGTTCTCACTGCTGCCGTCTGGTAGACGTTACCGAAGCATCCAGGCACGGACTACCAGACTCACAAACAGTTTTTACCCCCAGGCCATCAGGCTTCTCAACCAGCAGTGATCACATGATCACCTCAGTGGGTAGGAAAGCAGGAGTGAAAGGCCAAGGTCAGGGATTTCCTCCTACTCCTCGTCCCCCCCCCCATACTCACCCACAGAATAGCACTCCTACACTTTATATTTACAATATTTAATACTCTTTTATAATATTTAGTACTCTTATTCTTACTGTCCATATTGCCCATCTTTACTGGCTCTGTCAGTCAATTGGTGTTCTCCACACAGACTTAACATCATGCTGGTGAACTGTATGGATCAGCCACTAAAAGTCAAGCTAATTGACTTTGGTTTGGCCATCCCTGCATCGAGAGTGTCTCCTGGGGACACATTTCAGTCACTGTGGTACAGGTAAGTTCTATTAAGAGTTTCATAGCACTACTGTAAATGAGTAGTTGAGCTTCTGTCATTCCTCTGTAGCCACTAGGAAAAATTTTGAATTTGACTGTAATTGATATTTAGTGCTGATATAGTGTGGTCCTGTGTCTGCATTGGTACCATGTCAGATGTTGTATTCTTGGTCTCTGTAACATTTCTTATGTTTGGCTCTTGTCTTCCACCGTCAGGGCTCCAGAGGTTCTCTTGGGCCTCCCAGTCACTGAGGCCATCGACATGTGGGCCCTGGGCTGCATCATGGCCTACATGTTCCTGGGCGCCCCTATCTACAGTTCCACCACTGAATATGACGCAGTAACATAACATACCTATACTTGATTGTGCAGTTACTCTAAGACCACCAGGTGGTTTCCACCACAGACAAGTCTCAAACCCATATGGAGATGTGATGTAGAATGTAGGCTAATGTGATGCTGTTTTGTCTTACCAGATAAGATTCATAGTGGAGACGCAGGGACTCCCAGACCAGCACTGGCTGGATGCTGGTCTCTATACGGGCGTCTACTTCAGACAGGACCCAGATGTCTGGAGGCTGAAGGTATTGTAACACCCTCCTGCCTTGGCTCTGTCTGGACAGGTTGTTTTTTCCAGAAGATTCAACAAGAGTTCACCTGCGAAACAGGAATCAAGTCCAGAGAGAGCAGGACTCACATTCTGCCTTCGCTGTTTGAAAGGATACACGTAAGTAGTCCCACCTTTCTTGTATAAAAAAGACTAGAAATGTTAAATTTTCTGAAGAAACTCTGTGTGCTTGCTTCAGCTTGAAAGTTAAAAATTCAAATTCATTAGAAAGAGTTTAAAAATGTATTTAGAATTTGATTCACTGGAGCTTATGCAATTGAATTGAATGAAATGAAATGGAAAGCTGACTTCATAAAGTTTTATGGCTCCTTGGTAATTACTAATGGTGGCTAGGGTGTTACTACTACTAGTAGTTGTTGCATTAACAGTAATAGGTGTAGTTGCAATAGTAGTTGTACTAGCATTATCAGCAGTAGTAGTAGCAGCAGCAATAGTAGTAGCAGTAGTAGTAGTGGTCTAGTGTTTCTGTATGTGTGTGTATGTGAGCAGCACAGCAAGGCCAGTGTTGATTTGGTATTCATAGTTAAAATGTTTCAAGACTTGATGACATGACAGATGGACAGACTAATCCTTCCTTCCTTCCTTCCTTTCTCCCTTTCATTTGACACTTGACAAGTCCTGTAACATGCAAGCTATGATTACCAATTAGATAGATGTATAGACAGACAGATAATAGCACTAGTTAATAGTGTTCATTTGCTCTGTTTCCATGAGCTGTGAAGTGAATTTGACTAACCTGTCTTTGACTTTGTTTCTAAATCCAGCTCTACCCAAGGCCACCAGGAAGTGAAGTGGTTGTGTTTCCAGACCTGGTTTTATTCCTCCGCCTCATGCAAAAGATGATGGAAACTGATGCTGAGAAGAGGATCACAGCCAGTGACGCTCTGGAGCATGATTTCATCACCATGCGCCACCTGAAGAAATTCTACACCATCAGCCCTCAGTAAGTGTGTGTGTCTGTGTGTGTGTCTGTTGTGTGTGTGTGTGTGTGTGTGTGTGTAGGCGTTAACGCTGTTAACAGACAAAGCAAATGGTTGGACAGGTGCATGATTGGTGGATGGAGGGAAGAATGATATAATTGATTGATTGATGGATTAATTGTTTGATTGTCATACTTCTTTCAGTGTGCAAAAGTCTTTCCTGACCATGAGCGTCTGTACACTGTGGGACTCGGACATCAACACAACCCACTGTGTTACTCTGGGCTCTGACGTGGATGACAAGGAATCCACTACCTCTGTCCCAGCCGATGAGGCATCCACTACCTCTGTTCTGGCTGACGAGGCATCTGCTACCTCTGTCCCGGCCGATGAGGTGTCCGCTACCGCTACCTCTGTCCCGGCTGAGGAGGCATCCGCTTCCGCTACCTCTGTCCCGGCTGAGGAGGCATCCGCTACCTCTGTCCCGGCCGACCAGGCGTCTACTACCGCTGTCCCGGCTGACGAGGCTTCGACCACTATTCCCACTGAGGTCAAGAAAAAAAGTAAGACACAAGGCCAAATGTGATATGTACAGGTGTATTATTTCTGCTTCATATTATATTTCCTAATGTTGAAGGGTGTGTGAAGGGTGAGTGAAGGGTGATCATTTTACTAAAATGTCAAATTTTTCTTTTCTTGCAAAGTTCAGACCCGTTAAAAAGATGCAGCGATTCTTCTCCAGAGTGAGGAAGGCCTTCCATCGCCTCCTTTCCCATGCCAAGGAGTAACAGCTACACTGCAGGTCCCTTTCTGATTTTTTCCCATCAATCCATCACATCTGAGCAAAAAATCTGAACTGAGCACTATGGCCTGCATGTAGTAGCTTTATGCATTAAAAAAATAAAGTCTTTGTCATTAATAAATGGTTTAATTGTGATTATGGAATTTCCAATGCAGATCTCATATCTCTGCTTTAGATTCACTGCAACAAATACTAACAAGCACAGCCACATTTAGGATACATCTATTATAGATAGAAGATAGAAGTGGTGTTAAAAATACTGTTCTTTGGTGTTAGATTTTTGTGTTTGTGTGTGTGTGTGTGTGTATCTTGGTGAGGTGAACAGTGAAGCCCACTGATTGCTTTAAACTGCTGATTCTCTGCATTGTGCAGTGAACTGACACAGAATGTGAAAGACTGCCAGTGTTGAGGGTAAAGCATTACTGTAATTTGGAGTTATGCTATAACATTACTATTAATAAGCGTTGTTGGGGAAGCTACTTTGAATGTCTGCTTTTACAAGTCACCGGTTATATGTAACATTCTACATTTTCACTCAGACACCTGTCTGCCAGAAGCTACAATCTGGACCTAAACATCCTGGTTCTCAGCAGCAAAGCATGAGAGTCAAAAGTTGTATCCATGACTTGGTGGTAGCAAAGGCCTAAGCACAAGCAGGACACCAAGATTTGAGGACGGTCGGCAGCGTGCGGCCGGACACAGTGTGAGTGTATTGTCGGCAGCACCATATTCCTCACGCTCATCAGCATCCATCGGTACATGGCCATGGTTCGCTTCAACAGAGGCTCCTGCATGAAGCGAAAGGAGTTTGTCACGAAGCTGTGTGCCGGAGTGTGGTTTCTGCTTCTGATCAAGGCTGTGATCTACGCCGGCCTTCTTCCACCCAGTCAGGAGGGCAGGAATAGTCAGTGCCTCTCCATCCATCAGAAGAAACTGACAGATGTGTACTTTGTCATCAACTTCATCCTGTTCATTTTTGGGTTCCTACTCCCTTTCCTTGTGTCTGCATTTTGTTATAGAAGCCTGGCAAGCACACTGACTCGCCTAAATATCAGCACAACTAAGGGACTGGCGGTCAAGGTGAAATCTCAGAGGATCATCGGCGTGTGCTTAGTGATATTTGGGCTGTGCTTCCTGCCTCTTAATGTGGTTTGCACTGTGGGAGTGGTGCTGAATAAGTACTACCAGCAATGATGCCACGTTCTTCTGCAAGTGGAGACAGCTTATTACGCATCCTGGATCTTAGTGGGAGTGAATTGTTGCCTGGATCCAGTGTTGTACTGTTTTGGTTCACAAAATTTCATGGGTGCATTCCAGTCTTTGAGGATTGGTTAGAGAGACTGTCAGGATAAAAGCAATTCAGATCTGTCGATGAATAAGTAACACGGGGACATGGATAGGGTTCGAACCGTATGCGTTTTGGAAGGCCAAGGTTTCAGTGTTTGTTTGCAGGGTGGAAATACAGTGGCCGAGACAGGCAATCGGCACTACATAAACTAAATGCACGTGACAATTAAAAAGCGCGCTGCAACAAAGGAACACTACATTAACCAATCGCACAACATAAACAACAATGCAATGGAAGAAAGGAACACGCTGCATTAACCAAACCCACAACGGAAATGACTTCAATTGCAGTCAGACCACGTAAGAGAAGATATGTTAGGCTGACTCATACATACATATACATAGGCTAATATTAGCCCTGACAAGATTGATATTTCATGAAATAAAACAAATTAATTAGGCTATCATTTTTTGGCGACAGTGCAAAATCCCGAATCATCAGCTGTACCTGCTGTGCCAACCACAGGAGCACTCAGCCCGCCACTGGATGATGAAGCTATCCCACTAAATCCACCTTCAGCAGAGCCGGCACAGTGTGGACTGTTATACAGTCAGGTGAAAATAGAGGAAGGCGACAAAGTCAAAATGTCATGACAGAAGCTGCAGGCCCCACAGCGCACGCCAAGCGCAACATTGAAGATGCCCTCACTACTTTTCTGTGTTTGGTTGATGATGGCATGTTGCAGCACATCAGGGACTGCACTGTTGCTGAGGCACACAGAGTCAAGGAGGACAGCTCATGGGATATGACAGTCGGTGAGCTAAAGGCCTTCATTGCTCTAATCTACATTTGTGGCGCGCAAGGTAGAGAAAGCATGGACTTGCTGAGCTTTTGGTCGGCCGACTGGGGCTATGCATTTGTCAAGGAGACCATGTCCCGAAATAGATTCCAGGAAATCATGCGATTCCTGCGTTTCGACAAAAGGAAGACCAGACGCACACGCCTGCAAGAGAACAAGTTTGCCCTGGTGACCGAGGTTTGGGAGAGATTTGTCCAGAACAGCATCGCTTGCTACAAGCCCGGTGCCGACATAACTGTTGATGAGCGCCCTCCATGCATAAAGGAGCAAAGGGCGCTGTTCACCACAGAGGTTCTGAAAAGTGACACTGCAACGCTAACAGTCTATCAATGCAAAGCAAGGAAAAACGTCTGCATTCTCAGCACTGTCCACAGCTGTTGCCATCACAAGTGGCCAAAAGGCTAAACCAGAGACAATCACATACTAAAACAGAACCAAGGTCGGAGTAGATGTGCTAGATCAAATGGCAAGGAAATACTCAGTGAAAGCATCCACACGTAGATGGCCAGTGGTGATGTTTTATAATATCCTTGACCTGGCTGCGATAAATGCTTCCATCCTGTTCAAGAAATGCATCAGTGAGAGTGTCATGGAGGAACTTCATAATGCAACTCGCAAATGAACTTCGCTCCGACCACATGAGAGCAAAAGCCACACACCTGATGGTGCGAGAGCCAGGACCCAGGCAGGAGCAGCAGCAGATGGAGAGGAGAAGGCAGTGCCAAGTGCAGAGAAACTGCAAGAAAAACAACACAACACTTGTGACAAATGTCACAAGGTAGTGTGTGGGCGCCGCACATGGAAGGTGGAGATTACCTGTGTTGACTGTGAGTAATGTCAGTGAAATTGATGCGCAGTGTTTGCTCCCAAAACAACCCGATGCCTTGTTCAAGTGAGCCCACTTAGAGGAGAATACTTTCATTATGATTTTACAGCATGATATTTTCACTATTGGATATATTGATTATATTGATTATTGGAACCTTTGTGCTGTTCGCTTACACCGCCCACACATCCTCCTGAGACCCAGGGGAAAAAAAGTTTCTGAATTTTAATTTTCTTGATATATTTTAAGTGTTTAGAGTAATAAAAACAAGTTACAACAGATAAAAATATACATATATATATATTTTCATTTAATTTTTCCAGTATGTCCTCTGTAGAGGACACCAGGACTCAGTACATATAAAATGATTATCCGATCATACAATGCACCTAATATAATTTCTAATATTAGCTCATCACTTAAACACTACTAAGTGCACTATTATGACTGTAAATTTTTGGTTTGTCTATTTATTCTATTGCTTTAAAGCAATAGAATATTGGTAACACTTTATATTAGGTGTCCTTTAAAACTAATCATTTATAATCCCATAATAAATGCCTTGGTATCTACTAATAGATTAAAACAAACCCTCACTTTAGAATAGGGGTCAGAATGTCTAGGCAGTTCAGTTATTAGCCACAGATTATGTATAGAAAACAAGAAAATAACTGTGTCCTATTGTGTGCAGAAGGTGGAAAATATAGAAAGTGAGAGCCGATGTCCTCTACAGAGAAAATTTAAGTGTGCTTGCCGCCCTTGCAATGCCCCTGCCCTTGCTCCTGCCCTTAGACTTGGCGTTCACTAGTTTTGCTAAGCGGTGCAGCATTGCAATCGTTAGCATTTTGCGAGGGAACAAATCGGCGCCCAGCTATCAGCGTGCCCCCGGGAAACTCCGGGAAGCATCAGCAGTAAGCCCTCGGCGCGCCGAAACCTCCATGCTTGTCTGTGTCTCTCTCTCCGCCGACAGAACAGAGGGCTGTCAGGTGGACTGAGCCTGCGCATATGCATCGAAATAAACAGCGATATAATTGTATAGATTCTACTTTAGCTTCAGTTAGCTTTGGCTTACATGCATGATATTGGTCAGCTTGCTTACTGTGTGGGTGAAACGCCCCAAAAGTGTCTGCCTGCAGGGCTCCTCTGTGGAGTCACTTCCGGTGCAGGCTCCACTCTCAAGTCAGCTCCACTGTGAGGACAGGAAATGCACGCAAAAAAAAAAAAATTGTGCTTCTTCATGGGCAGCCTGCTCTATCACTATGTCTGAAGTTGGGGCATTTAACAGTTGGAGTTATGTATCTTTGTAGTTGTTCATGGATACAGAGCTATATGCACTCTGCCATACTTGAACATCCATTTTCCACTAAGGTTTCCTGGCTATTGATGCATTTTTTTGGACGTTTTACTCGTCATTTTTATTTGTTTTTTAAATGTTTTTAATACCGTAAACACCTTGCTACTTGTTTCTTTATGATGACTTCCAACATTCCAACTCGTAATGAATATATAGGCTACTGCATGGCTTTGTTCATGTCGTAAAATGTAGCTGATTAGTAAAACAGTCATGGTTGTTAGATGGAAGATGGTAGAGAGGTTGGCTACTGGGCAGAATCATGTTAAAGTGTATTTAGAGACCACATCAATCACACTGATTCAAGTCTACCATTGTATCATTATACTGTAATAAGTGAAGATCCGGGAGGCCAAAGAGAAGTACAGGAGGAAGCTGGAGCGGAAACTCCAGCAGAACAACATGAGAGAGGTCTGGAGTGGCATGAAGACCATCACTGGTTTCAGGCCGACTGGCGGCAGAGGTGCTGAGGGCGGCTTGGACAGAGCCAACAAACTTAATCTGTTCTTCAATAGATTTGACACGGTGATCCCTGCCCAGCCCCCCCTTGACTGATCTGCTGTCTGCCTCCAACCACCATCTACTCCACTGCCCCCCCTCCCCCTTCCTACAGCCCCCCATCCTCCAGTGAGGGTCCTACTCCCCCCCCTCTGGCTCCCAGACTGACTGCCCTCTCCAACCTGACAACTCCACCCCTCCCCCTCCCCCTCCCCTACCTGTAACCTCTACAGTGTGCTTCACAGCTGACCATGTAAGAAGACAGCTGATGAGACTCAAGCAAGGCTGCAGGCCCTGATGGTGTCAACCCCAGGGTGCTCAAAGCTTGTGCCCCCCAGCTATGTGGAGTGCTTCACCATGTCTTCAACATGAGCCTGAGTCTTCAAAGGGTCCCCGTGCTGTGGAACACGTCCTGCCTCGTTCCTGTGCCAAAGACGCCGTGTCCCGCTGGCTCCAAGGACTACAGACCGGTGGCATTGACCTCCCACATCATGAAGACCCTGGAGAGACTTGTACTGGAGCAGCTCCGACCCATGGTCAAGCCACTCTTGGACCCCCTCCAGTTCGCCTACCAGCCCCGACTTGGAGTTGAGGACGCCATCATTTACCTGCTAAACCGCGTCTACGCCCACCTGGACAAACCGGCGAGCACTGTGAGGGTCATGTTTTTTGACTTCTCCAATGCTTTCAACAGCATCCGGCCGGCTCTACTGGGTGAGAAGCTGACAGCGATGCAGGTGGATGCCCCCTCGTGTCCTGGATTGTCAACTACCTGACTGGCAGTATGTGCGCTTGCAACACTGTGTGTCAGACAGGGTGGTCAGCAACACTGGGGCCCCACAGGGGACAGTCCTGTCTCCCTTCCTCTTCACTCTCTACACCACAGACTTCAACTACCACACAGAGTCCTGCCATCTTCAGAAGTTCTCTGATGACTCTGCTATAGTTGGATGTATCAGCAAGGGTGAGGAGGCTGAGTATAGGGCTGTGGTGGGAAACTTTGTCGCAGGGTGTGAGCAGAACCATCTGCAGTTCCATGTGGCAAAGACAAAGGAGCTGGTTGTGGATCTGAAGAGGGCCAAGGCACCGGTGACCCCTGTTTCCATCGAGGGGGTCAGTGTGGACATTGTGGAGGACTACAAGTACCTGGGAGTGTACAATGACAATAAACTGAACTGGGCTAAAAACACTGAAGCCCTCTACAAGAAGGGCCAGAGCCGTCTCAACTTTTTGAGGAGGCTGAGGTCCTTCAACATCTGCCGGACAATGCTGAGGATGTTTTATGAGTCTGTGGTGGCCTCAAGTTGCATGGCATCTTGGACAATGTCTCCCACCCGCTCCATGACATGCTGGTCAAGCACAGGAGCACATTCAGTGCAAGACTCATTCCACCGAGATGCACCACAGAACGTCACAGGAACTCATTTCTGCCTGTGGCCATCAAACTTTTCAGCTCCTCCCTCAGAGTGTCAGAAACTCTGAGTCAATAGACTGGCTCTTGGACTTATTTCACCCCTGTCAGCAGTTTATAACCTCAGAATTTATAACTTATATTTAAACTGTGCAATACAGATTTTTTTGTGCAATAATAATTCAACTGTGCAATAATTATTTAATTATTTAATTATTTACACTGGTGTATATATTGGCGTATGATGCACATATTGTACATAATTCTTATTTCTCTTATTTCTATATTATTATTATTATTATCATTGTTATATATTGTTGTATAATGCACATATTTTACATATTTCTTACTTTCTTATTTCTATTTTTCTTATAATTTCTCTATGCTTATATATATTCTCCTCTACAATGTGAGCAACTGCAATGTAACCCAATTTCCCCTCGGGGATCAATAAAGTATTTCTGATTCTGATTCTGAATGTGGATCTGTGTGTGCATAAAGGTAGTAATAGGCAGGATTGCCTGTATTTATAAAGGTTATCTTTTTTTTTGTCAGCTGTTTGGTTTGTCTCAGCTGATTAATGAACCTGTCAACGATGTAAAACAGACTCTGTGGCGCAACGGTAGCGCGTCTGACTCCAGATCAGAAGGTTGCGTGTTCAAACCACGTCAGGGTCAAACTGTGCATGTGTAACTCTGTATGTACATCTTCATGGATGCAGCACTGTATGTACGAAAAGGTGTTAATTTAAGAATTTGAATGTTGTTGCTATGGTCTGTGACAGTCAAATCAATATTTGTGAACAAGAGGAATTCTTCACAAGGTAATTTTGCCCAAATGAGCTCTATGCTATAGCAGTATTAGCAATTCTAAAGCAGAAAATATACTACTGTTCTCAGATAAAACCCACTGTGTTCTCACAGTCAGTTAATACGGTGACCATGAAATGCAAAACACAATTTGTTTTTCTGAAAGGTTGTTGTTTACATCACATGACATCACAGGTTTGAGTCTTAGGTCTGTGGTTTCTGGTCACAAAACATTAATTGTACAGCTGATTGGCATTCTGTTTTTAACGTCTCATATTATTCAATTTTCATGATTTTGTTTTCAAATATACTATGGCTCAGGATGAATTTGAAGACTAACGCCGGGTTCAGACCGCAAGCGTAAGCGCCGCGAAGCGCCGCGAAGCGGAGCCAGTTTCCTTTCGGCGCCCATGTTAACCGATTTGACCGTTCAGACCGGGCGCGCCGCGCCGCGCCTTGGCGCGGAGCTCCGCGGCCGGCTCGCGATCTGGAGCGCCAGTTTCGGCGTCTGGTCTATTTTCTCCGCGAGCCGCGGCGCGCATTTCACAGGAAAACGCCATAGAAAACACTATAGATGGTCATATCTCCATTATATCACCACAGAATCACAAATATATTAAATGATCAACTTACCAGGGTCTTCACTGTTGTTGTTGATGAATCCATCTGCACTGATGCAAGTTTTAAATGCAATACATTGTAGGATGATGATCTATCTGGTTTTGAATTATCACTTGTCTTTTGAAAATTGCATCTGTTATTGAGTTACCACAAAAGTAAACAAGGATACATGTTTAAGTTTGTTTATTTATAGGCTACTTAATTTATTTAGGCCTATATGTCATTATTTAAAGAGACAGAGATAGAGAGAGGGGGAGCGAGAGATATCTCGGTCCCCTAGGCTTTCCTAATTATTGCCTGATCACAAGTCACGACTCTTGCTGAGAAAACAAACAAATAAACGTGACAGCTTTGATATGAGGGAGTTTGTGAAGAAAGGGGGAAATTAAGAAGATGGAAAATATAAAGTTCATCCCTGATGTGGAAAAGTCCAGTGAGCTGTCAGCAGTGTTTCTACAAGGACAGCAGTGAACAGATGAAGCTTTGGTGGCTGTTGGAACACAGTGTCAGCAGCTACAGCCTGTTTCCACGGGGTTTTCTCCTCCTGTAGAGCAGAATCGCTTGGTGACCGGCGCGGAGAAATGCGCGTCTGGTGTGAACAGCCAGGCTCCTGCTCGCGCGTGAATTGACGCTTCGCGGCGCTTCGCGGCGCTTCAGCTTGCGGTCTGAACCCGGCGTAAGTCCTGACAGGCAGAACCGACACAGTACTGGACCCTGATTGGCCGACAACAGCTCCTTTAATTTAAACGAGGTAATCTGCTGAGTGGAGACTTTCCAGTTCAGACTTTTCCAGTTCATGTGTTTACTGTAGTTTGTCTGAATCTACCACTAGCCGCTTTCATATTTTACCAGCATTTGGCTGGTGCTACTTTCCCACCATTATGGTCATTGCAATGATCCCTCAAGACAAAACTAACTGGTCACCAGCAATATTGTACAATTATACATCTCAGGAGAGTAGAACAGTAACTTATAATGAGCCATGCACATGACAATTATAACACTTAAAACGTAACTTTCTTACTCAAAGCCTTTCACAGGGAGGCGCCCTTGCTGCATGTCCTCCCCTTGCTCTCTCTCCCATACCTTCCTGTCTCTCTCTCACTATATCTCTCAAATAAAGCATAAAATGACAAAATAAATCTTCAAAGCCTTTCACGGCAGCATTGCGCCTGCCGGTAAACTGGTCCTCATTTTTACCCCTCCATTTGATCAGGCACTCGGTGTCTTCATCAGTCCCTTGAAGAAACGAACAACGATACGCCGTTATTAATCACGGTTACGTTACTCATCACACGTCCACATTTACAGCTCAGTTGTAGTTAACTACGGTGTTATTAGCCAAATCGCTAACCTCTAACGTTATGCTAAATTAGCATGTAGGCTAACGGGCTTGCAGGCCAGTCGAGCGGTACATACAATTCCAACAACAATAAAGATACGTTCATTATGAATATAAAGCCCGACATTCAAATATTATTTGACCACATACAAGCCGTATTAGTTTGGTTACTCACATTTGTACGCGCTCTGTCGCTGGCTGGTGCCAGGACCGGCTGCCTCACAGTCCGCCATTCCGCAGTCTGAAGACACGCAATGCATTTTGGGGCGGTTGAGTATATCCAGTAAGCTCATGGCGCATACTCAGAAATTCTTGCTAATCTAGTATACATCCGGGCATTTCTCGCGTACACAAAATTCACATACTATGCAGTTGGAACGTACTACATACTCAATTTCACGTCACACTTAGTATGAATAGTACGTTAGTATGCGGTTAGTATCCGGTTCCGAACAAGCCCATAGAGAGAGAGAGTTAGAGAGGGAGAGAGAGAGAGGGACAGAGAGAGAGAGCGTCCACCACGCTTTGTCAGATGTTTGATTTGTTTCAGCTGATTAGTGAACCTGTCAGTGATGTAAAACAGACTCTGTGGCCTCATATTATTCAATTTTCATGATTTTGTTTTCAAATATACCATGGCTCAGGATGAATTTAAAGACCTCAGCCTGCTGTGTCATAATGTCTAAAGTTGGGCTTTGAACAGTAGCAGTTATGTATCTTTGTAGTTCTTCATGGATAGAGCACTACACTGTATGTACTCTGCCAGACGTGAACGTTGGTTTTTGAAATGTTTTTAACACCTTAAACACCTTGTTACTTGTTTCTTTATGATGACTTTCAACTTTATATACTGCATGGCTTTGTTCATGTAGTAAAATGTAGCTGACTAGTAAAACAGTCATGGTTGTTAGATGGAAGATGGTAGAGAGGTTGGCTACTGGGCAGAATGGTTCATGTTAAAGTGTATTTAGAGACCACATCAATCACACTGATTCATCATTATAATGTGGATCTGTGTGTGCATAAAGGTAGGAATAGGCAGGATTGCCTAAACTCAAAGTCAAAGGACAAAGTTGTGATGATTAGTTACCATGGTGAAATTGTGGCAATAACTGAAAACTGTGGTCCTGGTGATTTTATTCAAGGATTTTAGGCCTTCTGAGCTAAATGAAATAAATTTGTTGCAATGAACTGCCAATTAAAAAAACAGTTTGCATGTTTGCAAAATTGCAAATTCACTGAAGGCCCTGAATGTGAATGGAGGGTGCTGAGCGTGCCTGAGGTGAGGGGAACCTCGGTCAGGTCATAGATCTCCTCAGCCGAGTTTTCACGCCTCTTTAGTAGTTTGAGACGTTAAGTTGAGAGATGTTAAGATGTTAAATTGTTTTATTGTGATTGTTAGCAAATATTGGACTTATTTCAACTGCAATCCATGTTTAATAATTCATGCACTTGTATTCTTATATTTTCACCTCCCACTTGCAGCTCATTTCCTGGCTTCTTCAAAAAATGAACAGGCAAAAGTTGATTTTCTCCCTTACAAACCACACCAGGGAGGCCTAAAACCTTAAAGCCATTCAGCGTGTATTTAGTGAATACGTTTTAGTGAGTTGAGCCAGGCAGGGAAGAGGTGCCTCACATTGACAGACGATTCAAGCCATGCAATGGTAGTATACCTTGAATGTAGTTGAATAATGCTAAAAGCTTTACATGGTAGACATGCAGTTAACATGAAATCGTAGTCACAAGATAAGCATGACAATTAAACATGCACACATTTTTATGTGTTTTTTGTAATTCTTTGTATTGGGTTTTTGACTTTATTCCAACCCTCTTCCCATCTATGTGCTTGTTTTCTTTGTGAAGAGTATCCTAAGATGGAGGGGGTGGAGGGAGGCTGGCTGCTCTACAAGGCTTCAGGTGCAGTATGTACCATTCTCAAACATCTCTCTCCTTCGGATAGTGCAGGAACATCTACATTTAAATCTCTCTCTGTATATGCAGGTGGCCATAGTCGAAGAAAAAATCGGTCACCATCCCGCCTGACGTAGAGGGTTATACAGGAAGACTGATCAGCAAAACCTCGGGTGCTGGGAAGACCATCCTGTACATTGTTCCACTGCAGCACGACCTTGATCTTACCCCATTACCATCAGATGCCATGGAATTTCAAAAAATGCCAAAGGCAGCATGCCAGGTGTGCAAAGAAAGCATGCCACTGCATATTCTGGCATTGCACATCAAGAGTTGTATGGAGTCTCAGTCTACAGCAGAAGATAATGAGGTGAACGCATATGTCTAATATTTCTGAATGGTTTGTGACTATTTGATTAATGTCTACAGTTGTGGCTTAATATTTTGCAAGACTGGCAGAGTGAGGGTCCAGTCTGAGACAAAACCACCTGTGCACCCTGAAATACAGTTCTCAGATTGTGAAGAGGTAATAAGGTGAATTTCCTTATTACCATTTCCCATGTGTTTCTAGATATTTTCTGCCAGCAGGATCGGAAAGAATGCCCTATATGTCTTGGCTGGTTTCCATAAAATTGATTCCAATTTGGACTTCAGTCCCAATTTTAACCCAGAGAGAAGTGAGCTGTGTGAGAGACAAAATGTCTTACTGATATATCCAGGTAACTTGTGCATTATTCATCTGTTTGCTTAAGACTTAATCTTTCATTTAAAATGTATTGTTTGATGTTGCTGTTTTTAATAGTGAAGGTGATGTGCTCCAGTGGCTTGCTAGCAAAGTGGATGCGAGCAAAGATTTTAAGATCTGCATCACCAGGGACAACCTTGTCCAAAGAGGCTTCATGCAGTGGCAAAGACAGAAGAAAGGCTCCCCTGTCAACTAACTCAATGTGACTTTAATTGGAGAGGCAGGAATTGATACTGGTGCACTAAGCAGGACCGCAGGAGAAGTGTTTGCAGTCAGCCTTGTTCAGGGTGGGCCAGCACCACGCTTTTTTAGAAATTGAATTCAATACTCTGCAGCTGACCAAAGAAGATGTGGATGATCTTGAGTACAATGTACTTATAGAAAGGGTGAGTAACTGTGCTGTGAATATCTGAAAAACAATTCAAATGGTTATGTAATTATGTGATTTTCATTACTGGCCCATTTGTATTTTGTTTTGTATTTTTAGGTGGAGGCAGCAACTGAGTTGATACAGTTCACAGACGTTAAAATTGCCGCTAAAATTGGACAGAAAGTTTTCCAAGGAGACATTTTGAAATGATATTTTTCTGATGCATGCAGCCTTCATGGCACACTAATAGTCAGTATTATTGAATACACTTTGGACTGGGGCAGTGATGCCAGTAACTGGTTTCATGATTTCTGTTTCAAGAGAATTCTATAGTGGCTGATGGTTTTCTATTCCTTGAGGTCGGAACAGGTTTTTTTCAGGGATACATCTTAAATATGTTTAAAGGATTGGTACAATAGAATTTCATCATTTTTCAGTCAGATGTAACATGCACTTCAAATATCAACCGGCTTGTGCAGCCTAATCTGAGTGCTAATTAATAACAGTTGTGTGTAAAAAGCATATATTTCCATCTTTATTCAGAGCAACATAAGTCTTGGAAGCTACTGCATGAGCCTTACAATTATCATGCCCTGCTACACTCTCAAGCACCACTGTACTTGTGTATGACTTGTAGGTAGTTGTATGCACTGTGGAATTACACCTTTGTTGCACTAAAATGATGAAAATGTGCTTTTTGGATGATGTGACAAAAAAATTGCACCATATTTTCAAATTAATGTGGGGTGAGTGGAAATTGACAATGTTAAGGTGAGCCATTGCTTTGAATGATGTTGCTGTAGTTGTCCTCTCCTGTGTCACAGCTCCTGCTGTGACTCTAGTCTTCCTTGTGTTTCTCTGTGTTCCCTGCCTCCCTTGTGTCTCCGCCTCCCAGTCTGTCTCTGTGTAAGTCTGTCTGTTAGTGTGTGGCGTGGGCGTGGCTCTCTCTCCCCCTGCTCCTGGGCTCCTGCACACCTGAATCCCATCACTCGTCACCACCTGTATTTCAACCCCGGCTTGACATCCACTCATCGCCAGTTTGTTCCACCATACCAGTGGTAGTCACTCTCTTGGTCGCACCGTATCCTGTAGAGTCAAAGTTTATTCTTGTGCTCTTTGAACCCTTTTGCCTGATCTTGTTTTTTTCCTGTGTCTCTCCACCCGCCCACACCACTCCAGCTAGCCTGTCGGCTCACCTGCTTGTCTGCTTGCCCGCCAGCTCTTCTGCCCTTTACGTGGTCGCGACACGTGTGCTAACAGAGTCTGACAACAACTTTGTTCCAAAGTTTGTCTCCAAAGACGGACTCAACTGCATCATCATCATCAAGCCAAGTAGAAGCCTGTTTCATTCGAAACAGTGAAGATTGCCTTGCTGCCTGCCTATCTGCCTGACAAATACACACACACACACACCAGCACGTGTGTCTGTGTGTCCTGCCTGCTACAACCTCACTATCAGCTATCCTGCTGAGTTTAACTCTGAAGAATCATCAGAACCTCCAGAGTGGGTCGGCGTTAGCCTTGAGAGACCCACAGCCCTGTCCAGCAGCCTGCGTGCTCCAGCCTGCGTGCTTCACCCTGTTGCGGCCTGCTGAGATCAACTGAACAGACGTCGGATCTTCATCCTCCAGCACCTCGTCGAGCCGAGACTCCTCACAGCCTCCCGGCCTCAGCGTGCTTCATCTCCCTCCGGACCTCCGCTGGTGTCGTATGTACTGATCATTGTCCGCTGGGCATCATATCATACATCACACATAGCTATTCCATTACATTCACACTTCACACACATATCACACACTTTATTACGGCTCCCTATAGTTATAGTAGCCTAACCATTCAGTTATTCAAAGATTCATTTGAGTCAGTTTTCCAGGTAGTTATACTGTCGCCCCTTCATTCCTATCTTGCCGACTCATGTCTTCCACTGCTCATCTTCCATGATTGTGTCTGCTAAAATATTGGTTTAATTATCAGTATTGTATATTCACATGATCATTTATTCCTCTTACCATTGATTCATCACAATTCATAGGTATACCTCTTGTATATACTGTACTATATTCACTTGTATTTACCTGATTATTGAGTGTGCTTTAGTTTAGTAATAAACATATTATCTTGCATAAAGTCACCTCCTGTGTTCAGTGTGTGGGTTTAAATTCAAACATGCCGAGAGTTCACTCCTTCAGATGAGACCTGTTGATGCTGTCTGTTATCTGGTGCCCCGTTCTTAATTCTCATTGAAGCTAACTCTAAATTATATTGATATCAGACACCATTAATACCTATCACCACTACACCATCAATAAACCTTTTTCCTTTTTCCATTCACCAACTGTCCGTGTCTGCATTTGGGTCCACGAAAAACTCCCTAACATCCTGCATGCTACAGTGCGTCTGACTCCTGTGCTTCAGCAAATTAGAAATGGCATGAAGGTCTACAACCTTCTGAAGGTCATTGGGAGGCACCAAACAGTCCGTGCACATGTTTGTCCCCAAGGATGATGATGAGACAGTAAGCATGCTGGATATTTCATCATTGTTGGGCTTCGATAGGGGCAGGTTTGGTTATTAGCAATTAATAATTATGGAATTATTAATTATTCATAAAATTATTGACGGGAGTCAATATTACGGGGCACCACCCTGGAATCAGGGACCAATAAACCGTACCTTTAATTTAGTCTCAAAATGGCTGTTCACCCCCAAATGACAGTGTTTGAGTACCACTGTACATTTATGAGTGAACAGTGAAGGGTGAATTCGTACACAGGCCCTCACAACCAGCAGTTACCACAACACATATGCATAAGAAATCACAGACAACTTCTCTTTCAATGTATAATAGTGTTTATTTACTTTAGTAATATCAAGTAATAATCAATAACACTTCAGTTAATCAATCACTATTACACAACTATAACTATGGATCTAAACTAGCAAGCATAAAAGACATAAACAGTATAATGGCATGTAGGGAGTTGTGTGTGTGTGTGTGTAAAAGGAAGAAGAGAGAGAGCAAGATGGCGGACGTGACCACGTGGGTGGGACGTCTCGCGAGAGTTCAAGATGGCGGCCGTGACCGCACAGTTTGAACAAAGAGGAGTTTTGGAATCAAGATGGGGTTGGAATTAGGCAGCTAAAACCAACACCATCTACTCTTCAGGTAGCGGTGGATGTGCAATGAGATGTGGGTATGTGGGTTAGTAAGGGAGAGAGAGAACAGAGGGGAGCACTCGACGTCTAAAGTACCAATAATAGCTTTTTACCGCACAGAAACTCGGGATACAACTGGGAAGTAGTACACCGGGTTACTGGTCTTTGAGCTAGTAAAATGCAATATATTGGCTCTCTACGTGGCGATAAACACAATTGCAAGTCCAGCGACATGCAATGGCGCACATTCAGCTTCAAAACATTACAGTCAAATCAAGCAGCAAGCTTAATGATAGTTTTCACAGCATAATATGGACACGGCGGTCCAATGCGCTTCCCAATACGCACAACAGTAGCTTCTGATCAGTAAAGCTTAAATAACACACCTATACTAGTCTCTGCCCAGAACCAAAGCCTCTTACTTGGGAAAATCACTCTCGAGTGATTTGGTGTGTTTTTCGTCGGGTCGAGCCGGTGGGGTTCTCCAGGCGGGTCGGCGCGGCGAGACCGTTATTTCTCCTCGCACGGAGCAACGGTCAGCTGGCTTTCCTCGTAGGCAGCGAAGGATTGCAGCCAGGAGTCGACTTGAATGAAGGAACGTGCTCTTACGTTATCTTCTTGGAGGGAAGGAGTGTCCTCAGCTGTAGTCTCTTCCAGTCCACTTCTGCAGGTCGGCTGCGCGCACTGGTTACTCATACAGATGCGCGCAAGGAGTTAGATTGCCGGATACACAAACAGCTAATCTAATCCTTCTGGATCCAAATAGTGTTATGGCGAACACTAAACAGTCTGGGCTCGTCCAGCGAGTTGAAGACTGTGCCTTGGCTTAAACAAAAAGAACAGTTCGAACGTTAAAATGTACCACCTTGTATAGCAACGGAGTCGCAAGAAGGGGCGATGCGGAAAGGTAGCTCCTGGAATTTATATCCTCCGTGACGTCATGGGGGATCCCGGGGCTCGCCCGAGTCTCGTCCAATGAGAGACCAGAGTTTGAATTCCAGCCAGTTCACACCTAAGCAGGGTTGCCAGGTCTGCGGTTTTCCCGCGGAATTGGGCTACTTTTTAAGTGTTTCCGCGGGTAAACATTTTTGTCTGCGGGTTGCAGAGGCATGGAATCTGCTGCCACCAGTTTGAACCAACGAGAGAGATGCTGGCCTTGTTCAATACAGACATGTACGACAAGGACCAGGGCGAGGGATCTCAACATGTCTAAAAACAAACTGGACAGTGGACACTGTAAATAGTTCAAGTTCATGGACTTTTTTTCCCCGTTCTGTGTTGGAGACAGCCAGCAGCAGTTAAACGGGTGAGCTGAAATGATTTTCATTAATTACACAGCTAATTTACACATATTGTAAGTACAATATTAAAATGTTCCAAATTAACATGATATGGTGTCCAAGTTGAAATAAGGTGTACAGTAAGCCTACTTACATATTTACTGTAAGTATATGAATAAAAAACTGTTTCAGGAAATAGCCTTTAATGTTTATGGTGTTTTATATGTGTGGGTGTTTACGTTATGGGTGTTTTAAGGTGTTTTTTATGGGCATATTTTGAGTTCTGGTATTGGGCTGGTTTTTGGGCTGGTTTTGAGTTGCTGTTTGGCTACTTTTGTCTCACAGACCTGGCAACCCTGCACCTAGGTGTGAACTTCAGGGCCAGTTGGAATTTTTGCCGCTGCTTTTCCTTTGTCTGAGATCAAACCCAGCGGGTGGGCTAGAGTTTAGGCTTTTGGTTTTCTTGTTAGGCCACAGATGCTGGCCCTATTGTTTTAATTACTTTTCTTTTGTTTCACCTTATGGCGTGGCCCAACATCATCCAGATTCTGTATACCTCCTATAAAATGACAAGGTTCAACGATAGAGAGCAAATACGGTGGCAACTGCATGTGCACTTTCATTTCTATTACTTTTTTACTATTATTGCACAGCTTGCTTGTTTTTAACATTCCTTTTTGGAAGAATACATGAGTGTATAAACTGAACTTTGGGCTTTGTAGTTCTATCTTTACTTAAATTTAGTCACACTTTTTTCTTTCCTATATCATCAGCTCATGCCTAATCTGAGTGAGAAGGGAAGCCCAAGGCAAGCAAGAGAAAATGCCATCAACTTCCTCCAGGACGTCCTGTAGGACCTTGAAATTGAAGGTTTTGTCTTGTCTGTACCTATCACCACAACCTGAGTAGAGCACAATCAGATTACAGTTTTTTCTGAATGCTTACTGTAAACACACGTGGCATGCGGTTCTTAAAGGTCCCATATTGTGTAAAACGGGATTTTCCATGCCTCTTTGATTATATAAGAGTTGGATGTGCTATCTAAACATGGTGAAAGTATCAAAACGCACGGTCGCCAACTAAATCCACATTTCCAAAGCAATCCTTACATTTCAGCTGTATGTTAGTTGGCTAGCTCTCTGCTGCCATACAAACACGTTGTTTCTGAGAACAATCAGCACACATCATTCAGCATTATGTACAACCAGCATTGCCCCTTCTACTGTGGCAGGTCGCCACCGTAAAGTCATGACCCGCCATGCTAAAAATATGTTCTATAGTGTTTTCTATAGTATTTGTATAATACTCAGTAGCAGCACTGCTGCTGATTATGCGCCGATTTTTTTTATTACATGTATTTCTGCCAAGAGGTACGTTAATGATGGAAGTGACACATAGTGGCGTGTGGTGGCAGACAGAGAGGACATTCATTTCCATTTCTGTATAGTCTACTGTGGATTTTAAGTTGATTCAAGTGTAGAAATGGTTTGTTTTACTGTAGTAGCTACTTGTTTACATGATGGTATCTATATTAATTATTTCTTTATGGATTGTAATCTTAATTGTAGGCTAAGATGTCATGCCAATAAAGTAAAAAACAGATGTGAGGGCTTATGTCCATTATTACCTGCTTATTGGCTTGACGCTGTCACACTAACCACTTAATGGCATTAAATCACATTTGCCTTTTATTGTATATTTTATCTGGGTGTATTGTTAGGTGTATTTCAGTGATGGTGATATTTAATTGCTGCCAACATAGTCCGTCTATTGCTACAACAACAGATCATTTGAGGGTTTTACATAAAAAATAAGCAGATTTTCATATATAGGCCTACTCTTAATACAACCACTCTGAGCACCAAAGAAATCTCAGAATTATAAAGTCTTCTTGAAAAAAGGATTCATAGTTTCTGTAAAGTAAATGCACCATTAAAATACTTCAGAAGAGAATCTTTATGAACACAACATAATTACTTCACATAGTTTAGCTATTTTTATCTACAAACTACAAAAATGGCTCATGTTTGGTTCCATTTTAGACAGTCACAGTTGTCTTGCATACAGTGAGCTAAATAAAAAGTAGTAGTGGTGTTTCAATAAAAAAAAATATTAGCATTATAATGGCAGCATAAGGCACTATCACTATTGATTCCAATTATAGTCAGCTGAGAAGTTGACCCAGGTAAGATGGCTGCCATATGGTCCCATTCCAGAATAGGAATTCTCTATGACATGTCCCGTCTACTGTTATATCTCTATGGATGGGATGCTCTTCTCTATTGGAGCTTCAAAGTTTGCAAGAATCAGTATAGAGTTTAAAGGTCAAGTGGTTCACGTATGTAAGTCGCTACATGGAAGGCGACACCGACTAAGAGTCTGACATTTAATTAGACTCTTTCAGAAAAGGTTTGAATCTTAATGTCTACTTAAAGCAGACACAGTTACAGAAATGTAGCAGTTGCCAAAGGTTTGTGCTGGAAGCAATACCTTGATAAAGAGCCACATGAAGTTAGTGCTAATTTAATTTTCTTTTTGCTGCTGATGAATATGAATCTCTCTCGCAGGCCCAAGTCCTGATAGGTGCCACAAACCTACAGTAGGGTTATGATGATGATGATGTCGGCTGTATTCTGGAGTCTGAATATGTTTTAAATATTTAAAGAGTGTAAAAATACAGGAGCTACAAACAGCTCAATAAAATGAATCGACTTGACATCCCATGGATTAAACTTTAATGGCCATGAGAGAGAGAGAGAGAGATGTAGTGTGTGTGTGTGTGTGTGTGTGTGTGTGTGTGAAGCGGTTTGACAACTGGTGTATTACGTAAACTTTCATGGCTGCTTAGTTTGAGCCGGTTGTCTCTCGCAGCATGTGAATGAGTGCGAGGCTACAGTATTTACATGTGTGTATGCATGCATTTGAGTGTATAAGAAAGAAAGGGAGTGGGAGGGCGCACATGTGTGTGTAAGCTTTTGTTAGGGTTCATATGCAAGCCCCAGTGTGTACGCCAATGCGTGAGTAATTGTGTGTGTGTGGCGTGTGTGTTATGAATATTTGATGTGCTACTCAGTCTTCATGAAGCTGAAAGATGGAGAAAAGCGAAGAGAGAGAAAGAGACAGAGAGGGAGGGGCGGAGAGAAGGGAAAAGGGGATGATGGGAGATTTAAATCATCCAAAAACAACGTACGGCCACTATAGCCATAATACGCTAGTGGCCGTCCTTTACTGTGATTATGGGGACAACGGTGAGCCTCTGTCTCTAGATTGATATGCTACCAACGCGAGTAGATCATAAATCCAGAATACCAGATGATAGAGTCTGGGTCAAGAGAGGTGTTTCTCAACTGAGGTTTTCATTTGCTTTTACCTGCTTTTTATTGATGTATCGAGTTGGAAAGGCTGAATGGAAATGTCAATTTTTTATCAATATCACAAAAATTTTATTACGTGTGCTTGAAGTGGAAAATGTTTTTTGTCAATTAAGAAGAATCTGATGAATAAATAATGACACTGACTTCGCATGCTTGGCCCAATGAAGAGTTCATGTCATTGCACAGCAGTTCAAATGTGGCTTTGTGGAATGTTGTCTGTTCACCACAACCTCCTAGAAATGTCAAACCCGTTGCCTCTCCTGTCCACTGTGGTTGTATATCGGTTATTATTTGGTAGACGAGTGCATAATTTCTTTGTTTTCGTCTTCAGAGAGCGCCAACATTAGCTGACACTAGGGGTGTAACGACACACTCAGCTCACGGTACGGTACGATACATGGTACAGGCTTCACGGTTCGATACAATGACGATATTTTTAACAAAGTTTAAATGGAAACAAATGACTGTAGAAGATTCTTTGCTTATTGTTTAGACATAAAATGTCAAAAAAACAAAATTTTTAACTTGAAGTTTAACCTATTTCCACAGTTTATTTTATAATGGTTTCTTTCTTTGTTATTTATTTTGACACACACTGCCAGAATTTGGTAGTGACAACCGAATTTATGAATGAGAATGAATTTGCATCTGTCTGGTCACACTGGAGCAGAGAGGAGTACATTACCACTGTGTCTGTACGGATAATCTCTGTAACTATAGTAACGTTTACTTCAAACAAATATGGCGGCTACCACTGCCTGTATTTTCAGTTTACTTGACACCACTAACACCAGTAACCAGAGGCGTAAATTTATCCATAAGATCTTAATAAATCCGCCACAGACAGCGGCGTCATATTCTCTTTTTCCACCACATGGACTTGATACTTTCAACCGCGACATTTGGGCCGAGACCGCAGAACTGGTAGGAACAACCGTTTAATATCTATGGGAACAACCGCAATGTTGAGGAAACAGACTGGATAGAAAATTTAAGAATGTCTCACAACATTTTCCTCCGTCTCTTTCAAAATGAACGGTTGTATTTCGATTTCCTGTTGCACGCTACACACCTGGCTCATCTGGGTCTCGAGTGAACGTCGGTGAATGGTGTAAATGACGTCATAACGCCAGTCAGGCAAACCAAACTAGTAGGATCTAGGATTGCTGATTCCGCCCTCTGGCGTTTAAAGTATGTAAATGAAAACAAAGAGTAGTCTACATTTTGGTGGGCAGCTAATTGATAAGCTGTAGGCTACTTGATATCGCGAACCATTTTTCATCTCCACGATGCCTATCGTCACGTTTTTGGATCGCGAAATATTGTCCCACGATACATCGTTACATCCCTAGCTGACACTAAACAGCAGTATTACAGATCTTCATTGAAAACTCAATTCTGATTGGCTAGTGAAGGCATTCTGAATATCAGACCGCTGTTTCACATCTAATCATATCAATCCACAGGTCAATTTTGTTTCTAATCAAACTAGCTGTCGACACCTGGCGCCAAAAACACGTTACTCCATGGTTGCTGGTCTAGGTTTTTGGCAGAAGTGTGTAAATTACCTTGAATCATTTTAAATCAGTATTTCATGTCAAATGATTTGTGTCTTTGGTAAGTAGCTGTGTAATAAGCAAGATAATGTACAGCCAGGTGGTCATTATTGCAAAATAAGCTCCTTCAGCCTGAATCAGAGTCTGAGCTAAAAAAAACATTATTAATCAGTTGTTGAAAGACTTTCCATTTTCTCATCAATGTGTTTCCTGACATAGATGTCCCACGTCGAAGAAGCCTTATTCGCTTCAACCCAGCTGATGGAAGCGCCCCTAATTGCCATTTTGTCTTTTGTAACATTTCAGACGTTTGCTCCAAACTCCCTTAACAGTTGGATGGAAACACATCGTGCCAACATCCCCCTCAGATGAGCCAGGTGTGTAGCATGCAACAGATCGAAATACACTCGTTACGTTATGTAACATTATCATCCTTATTTTGAAAGAGACGGAGGTAAGTGTGAGACATTCTCAAATTTTCTATCCAGTCTGGATAGAAAACATTGCGGTTGTTCCCATAGATATAAAAACGGGTGTTCCTACCAGTTCTGTGGTCTTCGGCCCAAATGTTGCGGTTGAAAGTATCAAGTCCATGCGGTGAAAAAAGAGAATATGACGCTGCTGTCAGTGGCGGTTTATTAAGATCTTATGGATAAATTGACGCCTCTGGTTACTAAACGTTACTATCAGTGATGCACGGATCGGCTCTGACGCCATCCGAATCCCCATGTACACATAAATTATCCACCCGCCACCCACCCGAACAAATTATTTTCTACGATTTATAGACCCGCACCCGCCCCGCACCCGCATGGACATTTCACTCCACCTCTATATTGCCTTTTAAATTATGTCGAGCAGCCCAAGCTTTCTATGTGATTTCTTTATTGTGTGTTCGTTGTATTGATGTAGGCTATGAGTGTTTTCTTTAACGATTTACTTTAAAGATTAGAGAGGCTGCTTTCAGTAATTAAACATTTCCATGGTGAACTGTGCCTTTGCGATACAGTTTCATATTTATGCTGTGGTCCTGTTTCTCTCATGTATAATAGAAATAATTGTTATTAGTGTCTACACAGCGTCTCTCTTAATGGGGAGATGCACTTATCGTTTCTGCTGCGGTGGGATCGCTGCATTTTCCTCATTAATGATGTATTATTTCACCCACCTGCAACCCATCTGCTATTAATCAGAATGTTAATTTTTATGACCCGACCTGCCCGATCCGCAGATTATATAACTGCATTCCGCGCATCAGTAGTTTCTATGGTTACAGACATTATTTACAACCATCGTGAGGTCGGAGGAGTGGAGTGACTCCTGTTACCCGTAGTCTACAGACACAGTGGTCATTTTACTCCGCTCTGCTCCAGTGTGAACCAGACATATGCAAATTCACTCTCATTCATAAATTCGGTTGTCACTACCAAACTCTAGCAGTGTGTACGTAGCTAACTGTCAAAGGTGTCAGCTGCTGCCTGAAAATGTTGACATGCTAATTTTCTTTAAAAAAATAAAACATGTCCTAGGTTAGAAAATCAGTGTCTCAACATATTTGTTGTTTTAATTTAAGTTTATGTTTTGTGGCCTGCCTGGCCAACTAAGGTGTTTGGAGAATGTTAGATCAACCATGTTCAGACATTTGCACTTAATTGTAAAGAGGACATCCTTGTTTAGACATTATTTTAATTTACAATTTGTTTCATTTAGACAAGCATCCACTGTTAAAAGCTGATTTATTTTATTCAACAGATTCCATTATTTGCTTTTTGCACTGAAAAATATATAACAAAGAAAGAAACCATTATAAAAGAAAATGTAGGAATAGGTTAAACTTCAAGTTGACAATATTGTTTTTTTGACATTTTATGTCTAAGCAATAAGGAAAGAATCTTCTACAGTCATAATTTTTTTCCATTTAAACTTTGTTAAAAATATCGTCATTGTATCGAACCGTGAAGCCTGTACCGTGTATCGTACTGAACCGTGAGCTGAGTGTATCGTTACACCCCTAACAGTGAGTAAACTATCTAGCCAGAGAGGTCTTTTTTGTTTTGTATCATGTGAGTAAACTATAACCAGAAAAGCCATATTGAGTTACAGTGACAAAATGCATTATCTGTTGATTTGGTTTCTGGGCTGTCAAAATAAATTCAAGTTCAACAGCTCTGTTGCCCACTTTTACATAAAAGTAGAACGCTTTCTTTGGCTTCTTGACAAATAAAAAATTAAACGCATGGCTGATTACTAAGTAAAATATTACAAAAGTCCAATGTGCAGCAGTCCAGCTAGTGCCAGTATTCAGTTAGTAGATTTCTACTGATGTGTTAAAGGTAGTTATAGCACTAGGGATGGTGGATCTTTCATTGCAGGCATTCCTTGACAGTGGGACTTTGAACCTGAGACCTGGGAAATTGCTCAAATAAGCTGTGAAGGGGATGAGTTCTGTCTAATATTTTGTCAATTCAACTGACAGCTTTAAGGTAACGTGGAGAGCTGTGGTTGTTTTTCACCAGTGATTTTCCTTGTTTAACAGCCAGGTAGTTAAAGTGGATACAGACAACTTTTCAACTTTCCCCCCGTTGTCCCCCCCCTAGCGTTTCCAAGTGCTATTGTTGTTTGCGCCGCTCTCGCAAAGACAACGTGATCGCTTTCCATTAGAGCCTAGCTCCGTGCAATAGAAAAAACCATCTGTGTGCTTATCAACTCCTTGATCATAACACAATATAGTAACTTTCACCACTGCTCATTTTAGAAAGGCCACTGCAAGAAAAAGTGTTCTTTGTTTAGATTATCCAACGGACAATGGATCATTTGTTTGTTTCTGGCTGCTAGCGTTAGCAACATGGCTAACGCTAGCTACGATAGCTAACGCTAGTAGCCAGAAACAAACATAGTTAGATGTTTGTTTCTGGCTGGTCCTGGCTTCCTTGTAGCTCCTGGTTCATTTTCTGGCTGCTAGTGGTAGCGTTAGCAACATGGCTAACGCTACTGCTAGCAGCCAGAAACGTTAGCAATGGCTAACGCTACCACCAGCTGTCCAAACTACTACTGTCCAAAGCAAGAAACAATCCCAATTTGAACTAGAAACCCCGATCTCAGTGCTATGATAGAGGGTAGTGTTTCCACTGTCACTTCGGTTGTTCCACCGTCCGCCATTTCCTACGGTGTCCGGGATTGTCCCGGTTTCAAGATGGGTGTCCCGAGTCCCGACAAATATCTGTAAAACACTAAAATGTCCCGGTTTTCAACATTGACTACCAAATTGTCCCGGTTTTCACCACAATTAAACTAATAATAATAGTATTATACTTGTTTTCAGCGCTTACATAGACGTTTATCATGTTCTGCCCCGCCCCGTTAGGTAATAATACCTAACCCAATCAAAAACATATGCACCACATAAACTATGTTTTGGTGGATTTTTGGAGACAAAACATATTTTTGTTTGCTGAGGCGCTGTCCATGGTGTTGAAAGGTGCAGTGACACATAATACATACATACATAATAATGTCAAGCGAGTTCACAGGGCTGCCAACTTTCATGCATTGACCGTGAGACTCACGCAACTGACATTTTTCACACGCTCTCACGCCACAAGTCCATTTTCATTCATAAATTCATAAACGCGGCGCGAAGACACAGCAGCACCGTGCAGCAGCGAGTTATTCAGACCATCTGAATAGCGAGAAATATACACAAACGTATTATATTGTAATTTATTTCCATGCATGCTGCTCAGAGTAATCTCAGTCAGCGGCTCTTCTGTGTCTCTCCCTCTCCTCTCGCGCCGTGCGCACCAGGCAGGAGTGAGAGTGAGTTGCTATGGTTACGGGGACGCTCTGTGTCTGTCGCTCTGAAACTTTCTCACGATTCCCAATAATAGGTTTTTAGGTTAGTATGCCTATGCGAAATCATGATTGTAAGCACCTCAATGCTGAAATCTAGTAATATAACATAATTTTACATTTTTGGTTAATATTATACAGGGTTGCTGTTTCTTGACTTAATTCAAGAGGTTAGGTGGTGTAGAAATGCAGGAAATTTGTTTTAAAGAGTAACTAAACCTCAAAACCACTTTTTCAGCTGAAAACTACTGTATTTGGGTATTTAGTAGTGTTGTTGATGGACCCCCCCACCAATTATGTATCTTACACCCCCCCCCCCCCGTGCATGAACGTGCGGTACACTTAAGGGTCCCGGTTTGAGGGTTTGAAAATGTGGTCACCCTACCATTTCCGCTACTGGTGATAGCTACCGATAGCTACCAGGCCTCTTTTGGTTGCGCAATGGATTACGCACTTCCTTTGTGCCGTAAATCAACCCTTCATTCTCCCGGGAGGTCGTACCCGGTGGCAGACAGAATTGCATAGTGAAAGCGAGGCTTATAGGGAACCAATCTAAACAAACATTTACTTCATAATGATAAGTTAAAGCAAAAAAGTTGTCTATAGGGTCTTTAAACTAAGTGACAATGTGAATTGTTATGCCACTTTCAATAAGAGATGTCTACAGTTGAATCAGAATGTCTCTCTGTCGAGTTTCCTCATAAATATAAGCAGTGTTGAGCTTTCTTGAAAACACTTTTTGATTGAATTGAGTTTGCTTATTTATTTGTCAGTTCTTTCTGCAGGAAAAAAAAATGCTTCATGGCACACAGGCTTTAAAGAATAAATAAAACACATACAGCACAAACAAAGATAGATAGAAGTTTAACTACAAATGAAATATCTTGCCAATTTTGAATAATTCCCTGAGGGGTAGCCACTCTATTTTGCTGCCTAAACATATCCCCCATAATATCTATAGGTTGTTGGCATTGATTAGACATAATTCTGAATCTCTCCTCATCTCGCTGGAACTCTGTAGCCATTAAATCGAGAAGCCTATCAACTCTTTTGGGGTCCCACCCAGTAGTCGATTTGAGGGGCGATGCGAGGGGATGCCATCCCCCTTGAAATAACAATTGTCAAAAACCATCCCCTTTGTAAAACTGCCATCCCCCATTTCATCCCTCTTCGTGGCACTAAGATATCATTTAGCCTAATCAAGAAATGTGTAAGCCATTTATTATTGATATTTAATCATTTTAGAGAATATAGCACATCTGGAGTTTTCAGCAAATCTGAGGGCGGGGGGCACACGCACCTGCATTCAGGGATGGACTGGCCATCGGGACATAGGGCCGCTCTAACTGCGGACCAGTCAGGAATATTTTTTGACTAACCCCGTATCTTTTCAGAGAGGAAAAAAAATCATCAGAATGGCGTTCTGAGAGTGAATTTGACGAGCGTTTAAACAACTGGTTCATTTCGAACACCCATAGTTTGCCGGCTGGGCAGTGTTTGGACCTTTGGGCCAGTCATAGTGCTTAAAAACTCCACTCCACCCAACCGGGAAGCTGGGCAACATTAAACAAACATTCAATCAAATGACAGGTACAGACAGTTCAATTTGAGCTGCGGAGCTGACAGGTTGTGTTGTGAAACTGTCGAGAAAGAATCATCTAGACATTCTGTCTTATTTTCAGCCCAATGTGAGTGATAAAGCAACATGTTCAGGTGAATTTAACTAGTAAACAGACGGAAATGTTGGCATTTTCATGAGCCAAATATTAGCTTTAGCTAAATAATTTGCAGTGGTGCAGCCTATCATATATTATCTTTGAGTTAAACTGAATATAGTCATTTAAAAAGTCTCCTATAGACAGCCATCAGTCCTGTAACTTCTGAATACATGCACTGATCTGTTTAACAGAGCCAAACGGAGGCAGGAGTCACAGATTAGAGGAGAGAGACCAGCAGAGTTCAGGTGACTCAATTTGTACAAATTAATAAAGCTAAAATAAGTGTATTCCTGGTTTTGCTAAAGATGTTTTTGATGCCATAAAAGTGATGCCCATCTCCTAACTGGCATCCTTGTGATAAGGAGCTATGTCAGAGCCATGTGGTTATCTGAAATGACCAACACCCCTCCAGCCAATTAGAATAAAGTATTCAGCCAGGCCATTGTATAATAAATATTGTGGATGCTATTTTGTACGATCACCTTTTAAAGTTAATGTCCATTCTATCAGTATCATCGCAACAAGAGACTGAGGGAGTCAGGGTCAGGGAGACAGCAAAGAGCAGCCACACCAACCAAACTCCAAATCCAGACCAGACTGCACTTTTTTTTTTTTTTTTATGTTTGCAGCTGTTGGTTCTCAGTGTGATGGAAACCTTCCATCAAATTATAATATATATATATATATATAAATATAATAATACAATACTACAATACAACAATACAACAATACAACGTACAGTAGCGGCCAATGAGGTATCTACGTTTCTATATCTAGGGTTAATGCACTAAACTGGTTAGCACTAGCTAGCTATTTTGAATGAAGCGACAACTTTTACTAGTTTCATGCAGTTTGGCTGTTCTAGGGTACTAATTCATCTTGCCACGTGTGTCTTCCAATTTGTTCACAGCTGCAAACATCAGCGAGGGAATGATGGGCACCCTGTCTCGTGAAGACTTGCGGGACCTTTTCCCAGGCCCAGAAAACTTCTTACGGAGAAAAGCGGTCTGGCGTACCTGTCATGGTGTTTCAGAGGAGGTCAGTTTCTCAATGACACGGCATTAACCAGCTACCTATATAACTTCGCAGCAGCACATTGAGCTAGCAGCACAGTGATTTTGGAACAGGCATGGTAGCATACAGGTGTGTTCAATTGTGACATAATGTTTAGATTTACAGTTTTTGTCGATTTAGTAAGTTTATTCAGTTTCTGTTTCTTTAGTAGTTATTATTTTTTAGGCAGTCACCAAACCTACCTTTATTGATTTATTATACCACTAGATGGAGAATAATAATACAAACACACATGCATGCACACAACAAACTCCTGCAATGTGCTTTTTTTGTCTTATTCTCCGTTACAATAGGCTGTTTTCGAGTGTTTCAATGTTTATGTAGCCTAACATTATTAAACAGGCTATATATTCCTGCGAATTTTGAATAGCCTTGCCATAGCCAACATGACAGCTATACTGAAAAGGGAATAATTGAATGAGCCTGTCAACAAGGACTGTCCCTTTTAATACAAACCACATTTCATGAGAATGAGTGAGAACCTAGTCGTGAATTTGGTGCGTGTGCATACTATTTTTCATGGTTTTGTGATGCTGCAGTGTTATGAGATTGTTCAACATGTTTAAAACTGTTATGAACAATAATTTCTCTTTCAAGAAATAAATACTGGTTTAGAGATTCATTGATAGGTGTTCAGTTAGTTGACGCAAGAGATTTAACCTCTAAAATGAAACAGATTGCATAGTTATACTTGTGCAGAGCTGTCAATGCTGCATTGCAGTTTCTGTTAACACAGTAAAAATGAAATGTTGCATTTACCAGTAGTTCATTTTCTTTTATTTTACAGGAATCTGGCCGAGAAGACTCAAAATCAACGGGCAGTTCTACTTCTATTAATGAGTCACCCATGCCACAGACATCCACTCCTGTGAAAGGATGTCCTGCAAAGTACACAACCCCTGAAAAGGTTGTGAAGTTATCCTTCCCAGAATATGTATTGTACACCGACACTGAACTTGAGCAAGTCCGAAAACAATACTTTGAGTTGGCGAAGAAAGGTGAAGAGCGCAACTGCCAAATGTCGAAGGACCTCAGATGCCGGCTCATCTGAAACACCATGACCAGTATGATCGCAATCCTGTGGGCAACGGGGGATGGAGAATTGCGCTACCCGTTAAAACCAGAAGTTACAGCTATGGCAAAGAGAATAGTACTGTACTACCCCATGCTGCAGGACCGAGACATGAGCAACAAGAATACATGGGTAAGTGAAATGCATCCAGTTGATGACCAAAGTGTTTCATGTTTGGCATTTTTAGTAGAGATTTGAAGGATTTACTTAAATTTGTCTTGTGCAGTTCACTGTGTACACACAGCTATACAAAAGATTGCAAAACGTGAGGTCCCCCCAAAAGACTATTCCAGATGGGAGACATTCAAAGAGGTAGGGCTGCAACTAACGATTATTTTCATTATCGATTAATCTGTCGGATCATTTTCTCGATTAATTGATTAGTTGTTTGGTCCATAAAATGTCAGAAAGTTGTAAAAAATGTTGATAACTGTTTCCCAAAACCCAAGGTGACATCCTCAAATGTCTTTTTTTTTGTCCACAACCCAAAGATATTCAGTTTACTGTCATAGAGGACTAAAGAAACCAGAAAATATTCACATTGGAGAAGCTGAAATCATAGAATTTGGACATTTTTTCTTAAAAAATGACTCAAAACAATTAATCGAGTATCAAAATAGTTGGTGATTAATTTAATAGTTGACAACTAATCGATTAATTGACTAATCGTTGCAGCTCTACAAAGAGGCGCCGTCTTGAGCAGCCAAGTGACACAGATGAAATTGATTCAAGTGACTCGACAATCATTCTAGATTGCTCCTCAGAAGGGAGTAGCACCCCAGACTTGGGCAGTAACGAAAGAGGTGAGTTACAACTTTGCATTTACAAATTTACCCTTGTGTGGTGTTCATATTTCTGTTACACTTGTGATGTTCACAAGTCTAATAAACCCACATTATTGGGTCTTTAAACAGTTCTTGATATTTCACAAAAACAAGATGTACCAAGTGTCAGTCAGTGTGATATTGGCATATGTGCCTGGGGCGTCAAAACAGAATGAAGCTGAACCTGAAGCACTCAAACTCTAGTGTGCGGCAACCTTTTCTACTTCCTATAATCACTCATTCATATCAAATAATGTCATGTATTTAACCCTTGTGCCTCACTAGGGACATCTTTGGCTTTTTATAATGTGTTAATGCATACGGCATAAATAAGTTCAACCTCAGCTCCTATAATAAGTCTATAATAAACTGTGTAGCCAAAATACAGACACTCAGATCCTTACGGACAAAAATGTCCCCATTGAAACCCATTAAAACCGTAATTTTTGATCCCACGGCCATTACAGCATAAAATCATGCATTCTATTATATCAGACTGTCAATCTAAAGCCCTGGCTTCAAAATTGTAGTTTTTACTATTTTCCACCAGATCAAGCCATTTTCTCGTGTTTGGCCTATGGGGCAAATACATGTTATTTTCTTGGTTTCTACAGTTACAGTATAGGCTATTGAGCTTTGTGTGTGTGTTTGCTTTGGAAAGTTATATTTGATTGTAAACAACCTTCTAAAATGGCTTAGGTTCCAAAATACTGAAATGATCCTTGAAACAAAAGTGCATTATCCTGATAGAAGGATGTCTGTGTTATGTGTTTAAGGAAAAAGAAGACCCCAAAGCCTACTTGAAGAAGCGCCCTCTCTCCAGTCCAGTCCTGATTGTGAGTTCGTCCAACTTTGTAGGGGTGTACTTGTGTGCCTACATGCAAGTGTATGTGATTGCACGACCATATGAGCCGAGAGCAAGTGGTTCTCATGGCATAAAAAAAAAAAATCCCCCTAGCATTTAGTATACAGAAAATAATTCCTTTTTTGTTTTTTTCCATAAAAAACAACAGTTGCATTGTGTAAACTAACTGGCATTTAAAGGGTTAAAATTCTGAAAAATGAATGAATATTTGGTAGTTATGATCAGGGCTGAAGTTGGTGAAAAGATTTACCACAGACATTTTTGTCCTTTAAGGAACTTTTTTAAAGTGAGGCACAAGGGTTTAATTATGTATGTTTGTGTCTTACAGCTAACAAGCCTGCAGACATCGACAGTCCAGCTACCATGGCCAAGCACTATTGGACCCTACAGGCTTTGTATTAAAAAAAAAATCCAAACCACGAGTCTGTCTCTCAGCTCCTGGATTTGGAATTTGCAGCCAGAAGAGCATTCATTGATTCCGATTCCGTTCGCGAGGAGGACAGACACGAGAAAATTCTAGAGGCATATCCTTGTTTCAAGGACATTGGACATGTAAGTCATTATTGACTGGGCATAATTCAAAACATGGTACCACACATAAAAATGTTTTATATACCAATTTCCTCCTCCTAAGTGATGCATTCAAATGTCTGTATTGGTATATTGGATATTTCATAGGTGATGGGGGAGCTTCGACGCATTTTGGACAAGGATAACAGCCACTACATTGATGAACCGAAGGGAAGATGGCATGACTTCTGCCAGAAGGTGCAATTTTTTGGCGTATGGAAAAAGATGCTGAAACCCCCAATGGGAATGGACAAAGGTAAGCAATGATGTTTTGATGTTATTAGTGATCAGGGTCAGGGTGGACATTGGGGCATGTTAATTGTCAAGTTCATGTGCTAGTGTCTTGTCTTCCTTCTTCTTTTTCATCTATGATGGCTATCCCATCGTTTGTTGAATGTTTCTGTTTTTTAAAGCATTATATCTGTTGTATACCGTTGATCAGATTTGATCTCGTGCATTTTATCTAAGTGTAAAAGTAATGAATCTTTTCCTCAACAGTTGAACAGGCTGTCGGGATCCTACGTGTGCTGCCATCACTGTTTCCCTCTACCCCTGCTCCTCCGAAGAAACTACAAGATGCGAGTGAGGCTCTGGTGCATGTCCTCGAGGTGAGCTGTGTAAAACGTTACAGGATAATTTCGACTGCAGTATTGAAAAGGTTATAGCTGAAGGTGCTGCTTTTAACTGCTCCCAATGTATTTCCTATTCACATACTGTATGTTCTAAGCCTTCAAAGACACCCAAAACATTTGATTTTGGAAACAGGATTTTCGCTGGTAAGATGTGTGTAGCTCTCAATGTTACAGTATGTACAAAAAATGGACACATTACATGGTTAGTAGCAGGTTTTATAGACCTAATGAAGACCTAGCAAGACTACCCTAGCCTTGGCTAGCCCAACAAATCTAAATACATTCCTATAAATCCAAATACAGCGTGCTTAGCAACACAATTTTGTACAGCAGAGACGCATTTTGCTATTCTTTAAGCCTATTGATTTCGAAAACATACGTTTTCAGTGTTTTGGAAGGCTTACAACGTATGTGAACAGGAAATGCATTGGGGTCAGTTAAAAGCAGCAACTTCAGCTGTAACTTTCTCAGTACTGCACCTTTCGTCAGAATTTTGCTTTGGAAAGTTATATTTGATTTTAAACAACCTTCTAAAATAGCTTAGGTTCCAAAATACCGAAATGATCCTTGAAACAAAAGTGCATTATCCTGATAAAAGGATGTCTGTGTTATGTGTTTAAGGAAAAAGAAGACCCCAATGCCTACTTGAAGAAGCGCCCTCTCTCCTGTCCAGTCCTGATTGTGAGTTCGTCCAACTGCCTCCTGGCTGTAGGAGATATGCTGATAACTACGTTCCCAAAAGACAAGGTTACCGAGGGTGCTTTATACTTTATGGGCTACTATTATGCCCTACACCTTACGTACCCCAAGTGTGTAGCCACTCTGCTTTCAGTCATACAAACGGAGGTCCTCTTGGACACAGTCCATGAGCGAGATCTCACACCATCTTACAAGAAGGGCATGGCCGATTGGAAAGCTTTTGTTGGCCAATAAAGCCAATGGTCAGATGTGGACTATTGTGGCTCTCTCTCTCTCTCTCTCTCGCTCTCTCTCTCTCGCTCTCTGTCTGAGATTCTATTCTAGGCTACTACAATCCACGGTCATTGCCATTGATTCTTGGTTGGATTTAGCCAAGTTAGCCCAATATTAAAGTTAGCCCAAAACCCTTAATTTGAATGTTACAATAATAAGCAGTTTATAGGTGTATTGAGGGACACATTGGTCAGATGTTCGGGTCCGATTGGTGATTGTCTTAAATCTAGAACAGTATCACTATTGTAGAGCTTACAATAAGTTAAATACACTTCAATTGAAATGGCTGGAGAATTATGGCTTATGACACAAAAAGCACTTCCTAATACTAGTAACAAATGCTCAATATGAGTATTTCCAGCTAACTTCAAGACATATTTTATCTTAAAATGCTTAAATATCACGTTCTAATATTATTTCAAGTAGGTGATGGTCTTAAATCTAGAACAGTGTCACTATTATAGAACTTAAAATAAGTTAAATACACTGGAAATGAAGAGGATGACATGAACGGTAAAAAAAACAAAAAGCTACTTTTGAGGGAAAAAATACAACTTTTGAGCATTACAGGCTTATTATGAGACACAACACTTCCTAATACTAGTAAAATATAGCTTAAAATGAGTTTTCCCAGCTAATTTCAAGATCTCTTTTATCTTGAAAGGCCTAAATATCACATCTTATTTCAAGAAATCTTACCAAGTGAATTTTCACTTGTTCCATTGGCAGATTTTTTCACTTATTACAAGCTAAAAACATCTTGTATTAATGTTTTTTTTACTTATTTTTAGAGTGGCCTTTTTTCCAGTGCACTGGAAAAAAGGCCACTCTAAAAATATATATATTATATGATTACGGAGACTTGGCTTTGGACTCCGGAGCTGTTTGAGTCTTTATTTAATTAACTGATTTTGACCTGAAATCAATGAGACTGGCTGCTGGCTTGGCACCCTGATGTGTGTGTGTGTGTGTGTGTGCGTACGTACAATAACACCACTCAGACTCAACAAATGGCTGCCTGTTACACCCGGGCATGCACCCACCCACCCACACACACACAGTAAACCGACTGCTGAAGTGAAGTTGCCAAGCTTGTCTACGTAGGCAAAGAAAATGGACATTTAATTGTAGAGCCATCAAGGTTGAGAGCTTAATGGGACTTTTATAGCTTTCTATCGCTCAAGCTCTCTCTCTCTCTTCCCGTCTCTCTCCTCGTTTCCCTCTTTTCTCCTTTCGTTCTCTTTCGTTCTTTCTCCAACTGCTATAGAAACATAAGAGCTTTCTTCTGCTGGCACTCTCTCTCACATCTCTCTTTCTTTTTCTCTGTTATTCTTTTCTTTCTCCTCCTCCTCCCTCTTGACCTCCACTCTCCATTTCTTTTCTTTGCATCAACTAATATCAAGGGTGACTTGTGGCTATAAAGGCAACATTTCCATCAGAGGCATTGCTCCTTCTTCTTGTTGGTTGTTGTTTTTCCTCTTCCCTGTTTGTTTTTCTGGCGTGTGCGTCTTGATGATGTGTTGGCTGGCAAACCAAAAGCGCAACTTTTTTTAAATAAAGCTGCAGACCAAAGCTAATCTCTCAGGACATATGGGGGTAAAAATCTGAACTTCCAAGCGGGCAAAAAAACAAAGGGAAGTGGACTGTTTGGTGTTTGCTGGCTGATAAACTGACCTCAAATTCAGACTGGATGGAACAGTGATACACTCTTTATACATATTTATACAACAGGTAGTTCCGACCTAGCGATCTGATTGGTCAACTAGACATTTAGAACGTGCTCAAATCAGCATGACAGCACACCTAGCCGTGCTCATCACTAAATATTACTCCGCCATATATTATCATACTATATATTTAAATATAACGCTACGTTAACTCTGTTCAGCCTTGATGTTACCAGACGCTCTGCATCCTCCATCAGCTGTGCCGGTGAGTCCGTGAAACGCCGCTACTAGCTTAAAAATACATGTGAAGTTCGCGGACATAGTAGCTAAATCTGTCCATGGAAAAATTATTTTTTTCAGCAGATATCTTAGTTACAACATGATTGAGCTAGCAAGGCAGTTTTGTGTTTATATGTGTGGTATTTATTCAGTTTGGGAAATCCCGCGATCTCTAGAAAGCATTAGCTCAAGTTGGCTGGCTGACTCAACAGGGACTAGAAATCGTCTCTGTTGCTAGGTCGTTACTAAGGCTCCGCCTACTTGCTGGAGTAGTAAACTAGGTTCCATTACATAGGAGTCTACTGATGTGACTGATTGTTTTCCAGTTATTAGTCAGACCCCATGTATTTCCAGGGAAACGGAGATAACACTAGCAAATTGGCACTTCAGTGATGCTTACGGACCTCGGCGCAAGCGCCTCGGTCCTGACCGCATCATTGTTGTGCCAATAATGACGGTAACGCACACCCTCTCGTGTAATATTGCTTATTCAGAACTCTGTTTGAATTTGGATTTGGTTTATTTGCATAGCAACAGATAAGAATGCATTGACAAAATTCTAAGATGCAGTCTCTTGCAGTGATTCTAGCTATTCTCAACCAGTAGGCCCGACACTTGATTTTCCAACACTAGGCAAGATTTATGTAAAAATCCACATCAATCCATCATGTCAGCCTAAATCACAAAGTGGTGCCAAGAAATTTTGGTGTCAGGTATAGATAATTCTGCACCCACATGAAGTGATGAATTGAAACTTAAGGAGAATACTAGTGTCATTTACACTAGTGTCATTTACTTCTGTCTACGATTAGTTTACATTTCCCACAATCATTTTTCAATGCATGCTGTATGTAATTAGATTTTTTAACATTTACTTGTTTTCCGTTTTTTTTTAATATTTTACATGTCAAACCTAGCTTGAAATTAACTACTACTGTCCCAGCTAACAAATAAGTCCTAAATAAAAATATATGGATGTGATGATACAGTTTATAAGGCAACATGTTTTTGAGAGATTATTTCCTGGAGGAGACTTTCCATTTCATCCTACTGGTGTCAGGTGATTGAGAGGAAGCAGAATGTAAATCAGTGTTTACCGCTGGTTTTCTATCATAACAGCTAGTTGATTGCAGTTAATTGCATTCACCTGGCACACCAGGTGTCAGTCAGTCCCTGATTAGATGGCTAAAATGAAAACCAGCAGGGTTCCGGGTCCTGAGGACCAGGATTGTAATGTGCCGACTGATATGAAAACACCAACGGTAAAACAAAACTTTTTCCAAAACAAACTGTGATGGATCATCTCACTCTGTGGAAGTTGTTTTTCATACTGGACAAGAATGAATGGCAGCAGATGGCTTCTTCTGAAGGGAGGAAAACGAGCGCTGATATCTTCAACTATGCTGACTGTGTGCAGCAACCAGCAGGGAGAATGGGAAGGATCTTTTTCCTCTCTCGTCCCTTCACTGTAAAAAAAAAACCTCTAAAAAAACGGTGATATTCCGGCAGCTGGGGTGCCAAAAAAATACTGGAAAATAACGGAAAATAACTAACTCATAAAAATACAGTAATTTTCTTTAATTAAAATACAGTTTGTAGCTTTAATTTTACATGAGACCTTGTATACTTTTTGGCTTTTTTAATGTTTAATGAAGGATATTTACACCTATAAAAACAATGAAATTACCTGTAAATATGGTCGAACACTGCTATAATACAAATAATTAGGCTTAAAATTGCAGAAGAGTGCTGTTATTAGTTGGGTTTTATTATATAATTTTATGTCAAAAAGCTTGTATATTTAATACATATTTAATGTAATAAAATGATATACCACCCATAAAACATTTGATTTACCTTTTAAAAAACGTCAAAACACCGTTGTAAAACTGGTAATGAGGTTTATAATTACAACAATATACTGTTAATTTTAGATCATATCAAGTGTAATATGAGTTTTTACATGTAACTTTACATTAAAATCTTGTATGTTTAATAGATCTTTAATGTTAAAGAAGTATGTCCACCTATTAAACCAATGGATTTACCTTTAAAAAAAAGTCCAAACACCGTTATTACACAAATAATTATGATTATATTTACAACAATATACTGTTAATTTTAGATCATATCAAGTATAAATTAAATGTTTACATGTGATTTCACGTAAAATCATGTGTATTTAATGGATATCAATTTTTAAAAAAAGGAGCTACACCTATTAAAATATTTGCTTTACTTTTTAAAAAATGTCATAACACTGCTGTAATACAGATAACCACATTTATATTTACAATATTCTACTGTTAATTTGAGATCATATGAAGTATAACATGTGGGGTTTGTATGTATTTTTACATAAAATCTTGCAAATTTAATGGGTATGTAATCTCAAAAAGAATATATTGACCTATAACAAATTGGATTTACCTTTAAAAAACAAACACTTTTGTAACACAGATAATTATAATAAAGTTTATAATTACAAAAATCTACTGTTAATGTAAGACCACTTCACTTTGTCACTTGTTTAAAACTGCAGAAAATATTTGGCCTCCAATCTGACATTGTGGTTGAATGACATAAATTATAGAATGATGAGATTTAGCTTACAATAACAGCTCTTAAACAATCAGGACACACTTACTTCATGTTCTCAACATTTATTTGATTCTGTTGACCAACAGACCAGAACAGTTGCCCCTCTTGCAACATTCTTGCTAACAAAACTTGAAATTGTGTGCAATTTCTAACAATTTGTTGTACGAATGAAAATACTCTGTGCCAAATGGTTTTTAAGGAGTCATACAAACAAAACAAAAATGAAAAAAAACATCTAGCAAATAAACCAAGGGTACCATAAACAACCACACTGAACACGGCAAGGCCACCTGGGGCCTGTACTACGAAGCAGGATTTGGGGTTAGCGAGGTGACTTCAGGTTTAACCCTGGGTTTTCAGTCTCACAAAGGTGGTTCACTTCTTACCAGGGTAGATCACCATGGTAACTTATGCTGCACGGCTAACCTGCTCCGGAGCAGGTTAGGTTCAGGGTATCGGACCAAAATGTATGAAAGGCCCGCCTTCTGACCAATCAGCTCTCTGGAAACAGGGAGTCACCATTCATACTGGATCCCGATATGGACAAATATACAAATGGAATCACAATAAAAAACAGAAAACTGTTTGGCTATTTTCGAATTAACAGACAGTAAGAAGTGCTGTTCGCATGGCGACGTGTTTACAGACCAGTAGAATGACGTTGTTTTCCATGATAACTTATTCGGAGATATAGCAGGTAGGCTACTTAATTGACCATATTATTAATGGAAGTTACTGTTGCATATATTAATTTCGCTGACTTTATTTAATTGGGTTCCCGACAGTGTTTGGTTCAATGTAGGCTATTTCATATTCCATTACCGCAGCCCCAAAGAACATGAGGCCGACTTTATGAATAGAAAATCTTTTTACAGCCTCAGTGTGCCACAAACTATTTTATCAATGAAAAATATGCCCACTGTGTCCTAATGACGAGGCAGTTCCTCCAGTAATCCTCTCTAGCTTGGAAGCAGAAACAACTTTTACTTTTCGCGCTTATGTTTTGTAATACTGAAAGTTATTCATTATAAGAATTTGTTCTTCTTGAGAGAAGAACCCAATGTTAGTTCCTATCCATTTCTTTCCGACTGAAAATGTCAGCAGGAAATATTAGGGCTTATATCATCCTGCAACAATCTAATTTCCCCACGGGGATCAATAGTTTCATCTTATCCGAATTGTCTGATCTAGATCTGTCCATGTTGCATGTGATTGGCTATTTGTTACAAACCCCGCCTCTTTCATGTGAACGCGCTCATAGCTGATAGGTAAATCCTGGGTTGACAGAGCCAGCTGATAACCAGCTACGTGAGACCGGTTATCAGGATCGTCAATGTTAGGTTTAGTGAAGCCGGCTAACTCAAAGATACCCTGACTTTGTTGAACTTGCTTCGTAGTATAGGCCCCTGGTGCCGCAGACTTCCAACAATTGGCCGCTTGTGGGCACATAAATTGTTTCAATCCAGGTACAGTTTACAGCAGGTCCCTCCATTCGTAGGCCGCAATTTTTGTTATCAGGGAAAGAACCTTTGGACTGACCGCCAGCTGCTTTCTGGAAGCATTCTTCTCCACTTTCGATCCCTTGTCTGGATTTATCTTGAAGAGGCATCTGTCGAATTAAATACAACAAACAACTTCATTAATAAAATGTGGACTCTACTGTAATATACTCTTTTCATATATTAGCAATAAAAGTAGCAGAATAGTGGGAATTTGCACAGAGCATGTTTGTAGTGGGAGTTTGTATGTTCTCCCTGTACCAGAGTACCTTGTATGTCCAAAGAGGTTAGGTTAACTGGTGACTCTAAATTGCCCATACTACTTTTAGGGAACAGAAAGTAACTTGACGATTGGCTACTCAAAGGTTTCTTGGGTAGTTGAGTTTCGTTTCATCATTATTTCATAAACAAACCTTAGCAAAAGCTCTGAAGTTGATGTTAGGTGTGACATTTGCATTTGGAGCCATAGCAATAAACAGATGTTGACAGATGTTGGCAGCAATTATTAAATATCACCAACACTGAAACACACCTAACAATACACCCAGATAAAATATACAATAAAAGGCAAATGTAATGCCATTAAGTGGTTAGTGTGACAGCTCTAAGCCAATTTAAGCAGGTAATAATGGACTTAGGCCCTCACATTTTTTTTGTTTTACTTTATTGGCATGACATCTTAGCTTAGCCTACAGTTAAGATTACAATCCATAAAGAAATAATTTATATAGATGCCATCATGGAAACAAGTAGACTACTACAGTAAAACAAACATTTCTACACTTGAATCAACTTAAAATCCACAGTAGCCTATACAGATATGCAAATGAATGTCCTCTCTGTCAGCCACCACACGCCACTATGTGTCACTTCCATCATTAAGGTGCGTCTTGGCAGAAATAGTCCGCAATTAATTAAAAAAAAAAAATCTGCGCATTTTCAGCAGCGGTGCCGCTACTGAGTACTATACAAATACTATAGAAAACACTATAGAACGTATGTTTAGCATGGCGGGTCGCGACTTTACGGTGGCGACCTGCCACAGTAGAATATAAACACTGGTTGGACATAATGCTGAATGATGTGTGCTGATTGTTCTCAGAAACAACGTGTTTGTATGGCAGCAGAGACCCAGCCAACTAACATACAGCTGAAATGTAAAGATTACATCTAACAGCTAACTAGCTAACACATACCGTTACAAACTGTTTCAAATAGAACTCCAGTCTGTTGGCGTCTACTAGCCAGAAATGTATTTTAAGTTGTGTCAGTTAAATTTAGCATATAAAACAGCCTCTATCTTCTACTCTACTGACGTGTGGAAGGTGATGCCAGCCTCTCTGGTCTCTTTGGTCCTTTTAGTGCAGCAGTTTGGTCCAAATCAGGATAACAGTGGTCAAGTACCCCATTGCTTCCCATAGACAGCTGTTGTAGTTACAGGTAAACTGTACCCAGGTAAGATGGCGGACGATTATCCCACAGTCTATGACGTAATGTCCCCTCTAGTGTTATATCTCTATGCTATCACCATTGATTCCAATGACAGTCAGCTGAGAAGTTGACCCAGGTAAGATGGCTGCCATGTGGTCCCATTCCAGAATGGGAATTCTCTATGACATGTCCCCTCTAGTGTTATATCTCTATGGGCGCATGTGTGTCAAAGACGACCATCAGGAGCAACCATCTTATTTTGTTTTATTGTAGATTGTTTTTTCGATTGTTTTGTCGATAAAATGTAAGATAATAGTGAAAAATGCCCTTCACAATTTACTAGAGACTAAAGGTGAAGTCTTCAAATGTCTTGTTTTATTAGTTAGTCAGTTTTGTCAGTCAGTCTGAAACCCAAAGATATTTCATTTACAGTGATATAAAACAAAGAAAAGTAGGAAATCCTCACAATTGAAAATCTAGAACTAGAAAATGTTTGTGATTTTTGCTGAATAAATAACTTAAAAGATTGATTATTCGCGATTATCTATTTGTCGATCTATTAATCTACTAATCATTTCAGCACTTGAGCACTGCTCAATGGAGTGGATGGACTCTGTGTTTGTGGGGGGGTGAGTCCCACTTCCTCAAGTCCCAGTAGTTTACAGGCCTGTGTACTACAGCTTACTGCAAATGAAAATAAATATCAATAAACATTACTATAATATCATATATTTTTTATAAAAGGTACCCAGGAATTGTTCATTTTAAGGAGACCTGGCCAAGTTCATTTCACTCATATTTACTCTTGCTCTTAAATTAAACATGCAAAAGTATTCTGGACCAATAGTCATAATAATTGGTAGAATACTTGATTATGAATTAACATTAATAAGCTACAACAGATAAAATGCTGGTGACAATTTTGTTGTTTGTTTGAATGGCGAAATCAATGGTCAACAGCTAAAAATGAGAAGCCTGGGTACGAGTCAGGTTGGGTCCAGAATTGAATTAAGAGATAATTGCAGATAACGGGTTGGGTGTGGTCTTTGCTGGTTTGGGGTGGGAACAGGTTTTTACAACTGGACCTGCGCAGGACTCCAAACCGAGCACCTGGAGGAAGCCTTTGCGAACACAGCAAGAACATGTAACCTCCATGTAAAGCCCCAGTCTTTCAGTCATATGAAAATGTAGGTGGACAACATTAGAAAGACCTTTGAATATAATGCAATCCAATTAAACACCAGCACAAACTGCAACCTTCAAAATTGCAAATTGAATCAACATCTCTCTGACATAGGCTGAAAGGTAGGTAGGGTTTATTGCAAGGCTGTTGTATTGGATTGCATTAGATTATAGATGGGTAACTATTTTTCTGGTCATTCTATATCTGTTTTGATATATAAAATTGACTTCTGCTTTCTTACCTCTGCGAGGAGAGCAGAGGAGAGGAGAGGAGGAGAGAGGAGACAAGAGAGAGGAGATGAGGAGAGGAGAGGAGGTGGAAAGGAGAGGAGAAGAGAGGAGAGGAGAAGAGAGGAGAGGAGGAGACAAGGAAAGGGGAGGAGGAGAGGAGAGGAGAGTACATCTACATCTAAAGGAGAGTACATCTAAAGTACATCTAAATCCGATACAACTCCATCTAAGTCTACAAAAGACAGTTAAACCTGACACAAGTCCACCTAAATTTGACAAACAGATCTACGAATGACAAAGGCGGCTCAGGATGTCCTAAAATGGCCACTGTACTACAGGTCCTGCATGCACAAAATCAAAACACCAAAACAAATCAGACGATGGCGTATAAATCCAACAATAAAAAAATGATTGGTGAATAATCTATGATAGTTGATTGCATTGTGCTTACCTGTCTTAAAGCTAGGGTAGGTAACTTTTCATTGGTTTAAACTCGCGGACCATTAATATCAATCCAATCTGAATGCATCTGGCTTACCACCTCAATCAATCAGGAATGAATCACGGGAGATTTGGAGGCGGGATTTTGTTTTAGCAGGGAGGGAGGGAGGAGATGTTAACATTCTAATAGAGTTCCTTCTCTAATGCTAGTAATTCCTCCACTTCCTGAATGGAGGGATTACTAACCAAGCTTTAAACCAGATATAATAAAATAATTAGTGTGCATGTAAATATACAGAATGTTATATAACAACTTACTTGTCTCCGCTGTCGAGCCTTCTTCTTCTGAGCCTGCTGCACCCTCTCCCCCAGATTCTGAGGCAGCACAGATGTGTAGTTCCTTCTGACTGTTTCGTAGTAGGTTGCACATGATACTGGAAAAAATACAAAATCACAAGGACAATGCGGGCAGAACCTTTGTAATTTCATAATTTAAATGTGGTTAGATTGATAGCCCCAAAAGAGAACAACAAATGAGAGCACTCAGGGGCACTGCTCGGCATGTGAAATAGGGGTTATGCCCAACCTACTTCCGCATTCTGTTAAAACGGATTTACTAGTTTCCGGTTCAGTTTCGCTTTACCGAAAGCTTGTTGTTGTACCAGCTACGTGTGGATATGGTGGTGTTTTATTCACTGTGTTTTCGGGAGTTGCCAAAGATGAGCATTTCTGATGTACATCGTATATGCAGGTTGACCTCCAAGACTCCCACGACCAAACTGGATAAAGTGTTTAAGCTGTACGCTTCTTCATACATCTGCGACGAGGGCAGCTGTGTACTAGCTAGCCGGCTAGTTATTTAGCTAGCTCACTGGTTAACACTGTTAAACTGTTAAGAGAATCTCACCCAGCAAGTGTCTGTTTAATGATTGCTACATGTGTAGATGCCTACATAATCACGTTGTCGTTTTATTTTCACCAGTGTCAAACAGAGACAGGCTGTCTGATGAAATCGGTATCAGGGCAGCTGCGTAGGCTGATCAGGGATCATGGCCAGGTCCCCCTGTGACAGCTGCCCTGGTACCGTATATAGTCTCGGAGGTCAAACTGCATATATAATGTACATCGGAAATGCTCATCTCTGGCAGCTCCCGAAGACACTGTGAATAAAACAACACCATATCCACATGTAGCTGCTACAACAACAAGCTTTCGGAAAAACTGAACCGGAAACTAGTAGATCTGTTTTAACAGAATGCGGAAGTAAGTTGGGCATAACGCCTTTTGATTCACCACACATCTAGAGAGGACAATTATAATAACATCAAAATGTATTTTTATTCCCAAATTATGAACCCAGCTTACATTTTATGAGCACCTCAGGAACATCCAGGCTCTTTTTGACTTCTCCAATGATGCCGTAACTGCCACATTGGGATCTGAAGCTGAAAAGGACATTGGCATGGAAATAAATTATCTGGGGATGCCCGTCATGTACAATAAAAATGTACAAGAACCAGCTTCTTGACTTCCTATAATATTTCATACCTCTCGGATGGATTAAAACACCTTTGATTTTCCTCTACCATTCAAGATATTATTAAATTATAAAATCATAAGTCATAGCTATTCTATACACTGTTGTATAAAAAAGTATTTACACATGAGGCCATGTGTCCAGTGGTCAAATCATAGCCATGAGGTTACAATAGCAGTCTCTACCTTCTCTCTCTCTCTCTCTCTAACGGTCAAATCACTATAATATGGCCAATCCATATTCCATAAACGCCGTACCTGTTTTACAGTTGTTGGTGTCACGTTTTACATGCCAGAGTAGCTGAAGATGGCCGATGCAAAACATACCTTAGCGTTCCCTTTTTAAATAAGCTTTATCTGTTTAAATAATGCCATCAAAAACGGTTGCGGCTCGCCAGAGCAAACGGCTTCCTGCAAGCCAAATAGCACAGAAGTTGTATAGGAAAACTGTATGCTGAACTCCATTGAAACGGCTTCCTTTGTCGTTGTTAATAGTAGAAACAAATGCATGGCCAATTCACAACTCGACCCGAAAGATTTGCAGGAAAGAACATATTCTGTCAACTAAGTTACTTAATCTGCTTTAGTTGCTTGTAAACAGATTGATATTACCGATAAATTGCCATTTAAATTTGGCGCGTTAATTTACAACAACATATCACGCCGCTATCAATGCATTATTACACATAAATAGCTCCGTAGTCGACTTAAATCGTTTAAACAAATCATTAAATCATTAAAAAAAATATGGACAAGCAAGTTGGGGTTTAGTTCTGCATAAGCTTGGCTGGCCGTTACCGTTAAGCTAGCCTTTTAGTGGTAAGAGTTTGGCTAGCGCACCCAGCAACTAAATTAACGGATTTTAAACGAAAGTTGATAAAGTAGCTGTACAAACAAGGTAACCTTGGTCTACTGACTTACCGGTGACTTGCCACAACTTTCGGCGATCGATCGGGGACGCTTCAGTGGCCTTCTCTGAGGTTCTGCCCCGTTCTGCCTCCCCAACAGGTGCTCCCTTCAAAACAGTCCCACCGTCTGCGTTGCACTGCTTCAGAATGGCGAATGACGCAGTGAAAAGGCCAATAAATCGACATTTTCAGTGGTTGCTTTTTCTGTGTTCTAATCATTTTTGTGAAATGTATATGGTGTAAATAATTTGACGTTACCTTTTCGTGACTGTCAAACAACAGTAAGATCCTTAAAATGTTTTTCTTGAAGTCTCAAAATGCTAGCATGTACGGCAGTGTATTGATGCCACAGTGGAAAAAAAAAAAATCGGCTCAGTATCTTGTTATAACGAGAAACTTTTCTCGTTATAACGAGATCTTTTTCTCGTTATAACGAGATATTTTCACGTTATAATGACATATTTTCTCGTTATTATGACATACCAACTTATCTCATTATAACGAGAAACTGTTCTCGTTATAATGACATACCAACTTATCTCGTTATAACGAGAAACTTTTCTCGTCATAACGAGATACCAAGAAACTTTCAAATGCTGTTATAATGAGAAAAAAAATATATAGCCAAATGAGAAAACAGCCTATGGACATTGAAAATGCCTCGTTTACACCGTTTAGTCAAGTTTTATTTCATGCTTGGGTTGAGACATGGCGAGATTCTGCTATTATTGAGCACATTAGATGGTATTGTAATAAGTATGCGTACACTAAGAAGAATGTTAAAATGTATGGGACTGTACAGAAGAAAGAATCAGTCCGACCTCTTGGAGGTGGCGTCATTTCTCATTGATCAGCTGGAAGGGCACAGAAGGCTGCATGGATACAAGCTACACCACCTCAGTTGCATCCAAGCAGGGTATGTTGTAACCCAAAGTACCGTGAGGCATTTGTTAAAATTGCTGGACCCCCATGCTGTTCAACAAAGACGGAGAAATCGCCTGAGGCGCCGCATCTACATTAACCCTGGGCCTAACTTCATGTGGCATGTGGACTCGTATGACAAACTAAAACCATATGGCATATGTATAAATGGAGCGATTGATGGCTTTTCAAGACTTATTGTATGGCTTCATGCCTATTCAACAAACAGCAACCCGAAGGTCATCGCCAGTTACTTCATAGCAGAAGTTGAAAAGAAGATGGGGACAGCTGCCAGAATTCGTGCAGATCTGGGAACAGAAAACGTCACCATGGCAGAGATGCAGAGATTCCTCCGATGGCGTGGCCCGGGATGACCACGCCAGAAATTGTTTCATCTCTGGGTCCAGCAATCACAATCAGCGCATCGAAAGTTGGTGGGCTTTTTTGAGAACGCATCATGCCCAGTATTGGATGAATCGTTTTCAGAAATTGAAGGACAATGATTGTTTCACTGGCGACTTCCTGGACAAGCAGCTTGTTTTGTTCACTTGTCTGAATATTATCGAGGTATGTCTCCCTCTCTCTCTCTCTCTCGCTCTCTCTCTCGCTCTCGTTCTCTCTCTCACCCCGTGTGTGTGTGTGTGTGAGTGAGTGAGTGAGGGTGCGCGCTCGACCCAGAGATTAATAGCCTATAAGTCTACACAATGATTTCAAATGCTCCAACTTTAATGGCATATATTTGCACTAAAAAAGTTGTAGCTGAGCTCGAGTGATCTTTGCCAGATGTTCTTCACTCAATGGCAGGCTTCACTGGTCATTTTCGCACAGAAGCCTAGATGATATAAATTAGGAAAACATGCACAGACAGATGCTGTTGTGGTGTGTATTGGGTAGCTATACGAAATTGTATGCTACTTTTCCTTGTTTTTTAAATAATGTTATCACCTACTGGAGAAGGATTGAAAGGTGATGGCATGTCTAGTGAATCGTCCTGTCCAGCGAAGAATATCTTGGAAAGATCACCTTGAACATAATTTGCACATGATTGCAATATGTTACCATTTGTTAATGAGGTAGGCATTAGGCCTATATGCGCTTTCACAACTGGGCACAATATCATTCTATTATCCATTATTCTTGCGTAAGCTATAATCCTATGTGTGTGTAAGTGTAGGGTTATCGTATACTGTAGGCTATTGTTAAGCAATGTAAAAGAAAGCGCCTTTACTCATTGTGTTATGCACAGTACTTTTATTTTGAAGGATGTTTAATGTCCGATCCCGGATGTGACGTGTGTAACTTGCCCCGGGAAAAGTTGTTGACGCTTGTGTGTTCCAGCGGTCGGTCATGGAGAAAATAAAGCAATGATGGAAGCTGTACTGAATGAAAATCCTTAACAGGTTATGGGCCCAGACAGCTTCGGACACCGCTAGCGGCTAATGAGGGACAGAAGTGGCAGAGAATGAGAGCCAACTTGAAGATAAGTACCGGGCCAAGTTATGAGGAGCGTCGCGACGCATTACGCGAACGACAGAGCTAAGAGCTAACAAGCTAGCAGAAGAAAAGACTGCCGCAAAACACGTGCAGAGATGACGAACAAAGGAGCGGCAGGGATGCTATCGCCGCAACTCTTTTTTGACGGAACAGAAGATAAGTATGACCTTTGGGAAACGAGATTTCTTGGTCACTTGCACATCTTAAACCTGAAAGAGACTATTTTGCATGAGCCCACGGATGCTAGTGAAGAGCAGTTAGCTCTGGACACACGGAAGAATGCTGACTGCTATGCTGAACTGATAAGACTGATAGATGATAAAAGCCTATCGCTAATCAGACATGACGCTGCCGATAAAGGCAGGGAGGCACTGAAGATATTGAAAGAACATTATTCGGGAAAAAGCAAGCCAAGAATAATAAGTTTATACACATCGTTGACCAAGCTACGGATGGCAGACAACGAAAGTGTCACAGACTATATTATAAGAGTGGAAAATATTATCACTGCTTTGAGAAATGCAGGTGAAACTATGAGTGATGGACTAATCATAGCCATGACACTTGGCGGGCTACCGGACATGTTCAAGCCCCTAGCTGTCCATGTAACACAAAATGAAGACCAAGTTACATTCACAGACTTTAAGAGGAGGCTGAGAATCTATGAAGAAGCTGAAAAGATGAAAACAGCTGAATCAACGGACAATGTAATGAAAACACACATAAAGCATAACAAGCAAAATATGAATACACACTTTAATAACAAAAGACATGAAGATGTAAGTGTGACATGCTACAGGTGTGGAATAAAAGGACACATAGCAAGACAATGTACTCGAAAAGTGTGGTGCAGTTACTGTAGAAGCAACACACATAAAGAATCCCTGTGCAAGAAAAAGGGAGAACAAGATGGTGCCAGAAAAGTTGCAGAGAAAGAGCAAGAAGGTGATGACGACCATCTCTTCATGACGAAACATACAAAGACTGAGAGACCAGCAGACAACATAAAGATGAAAGGCATCATGATGGATGGAGGAGCAACCTCTCACATCGTGAACGACATGAGCAAGTTTGTGAGCTTCGACGACACATTTCAACCAGAGACCCACGCAGTCGAGCTGGCAGATGGGACCAAGTGCAACGGAATCGCCCAACGCAGAGGGACAGCTGTGATTCATCTCCTGGACAGCACCGGACGACAACACAGAGCACAGCTTCGACAAGCACTCTACATGCCATCGTACCCCCAGGACATCTTCTCAGTGGCGAGAGCAGCAAATGGAGGAGCAACAGTCACCTTCAAGAAAGAGAACAGTCACATGATCACAAAAGATGGCAGCAGGTTTGACATTCATGAGAGTGGAAATTTGTATTATTTATCAACTGTTGAACAGAGTGTTGATAAATGTAAAGTGTCCCACGACATACAAACCTGGCATGAGATTATGGGCCATTGCAATTATGAAGATGTACAAAAATTACAAGGTGTTGTAAAAGGCATGGTGATAAATGGGAGTGTGGTCAGGCCAACTCAGATATGTGAAGTGTGTACAAAAGGAAAATTCACACAGAGTAGAAATAGAGAGCCAGACAGAAAAGCTACAAAACCATTACAGCTAGTCCACACTGATCTCGCAGGTCCCATGCGAACCCCGAGCATAGAGGGACACAGATATGCTCAATCTTTTACAGATGACTACTCGGGTACCATGTTTGTGTACTTCCTTAAAGCCAAAAGTGATGCAGTTCATGCCACAGAAAGATTCTTGGCAGACATAGCACCTTATGGTGAAGTCAAGTGTGTCCGTTCAGACAACGGCACTGAGTTTACAACTAAAGTTTTCCAAGAACTGTTGACCAAGAATAGGATAGGGCATGAAAAGTCAGCGCCCTATTCGCCACACCAAAATGGCACAGCAGAGAGAGGTTGGCGAACTCTCTATGACATGGGCAGGTGTTTACTGCTAGAGAGTAACTTACCAGATAAACTATGGAACTATGCTGTACAGACAGCTGCTTACGTGAGAAACAGGTGCTACAGCAGACGCACAAGAAAAACTCCATATGAGATGTTTACAGGAGTGAAACCGGATGTTTCCAAACTGCAGAAGTTCGGATCCATCTGTTTTGCCTACAAACAAGAGAAAGGGAAGTTAGATTCCAGGTGCCAGCAAGGTGTTTTTATAGGATATGATAAAAACAGCCCAGCTTATCTGGTGTACTATCCAGACACAGAAAAAGTCCAAAAGCACAGGTTAGTGAAATTCACAACCAAAACAGCAAATGAAAAAGAGACACAAACATCTGAAGCATACATTGAATATTGTGATAGAGATGTACAGCCAAAAAGTCACGACGATGGAGAAATGGTTGATGAAAACAAAGAAAATGCATCAAGTCATGATAATGAAAATGATGTTTCTGAGACTGCTCCAAAACAGACTGAAGTGCCTCAGCAAGAAGACGATGCTGAGAGAACAAGGCGGAACCCAAAGAGGGAAAGAAAGAAACCAACTTACCTACAGGACTTTGAAACAGAAGGAAAGGTAGACAAATTACAAACATGTATTGACTTCTGTTACAGAGCAGTGTGTGACATCCCTCAGACTTACCAGGATGCCATTGCTTCAACCAACTCAAGGCAGTGGATCAATGCTATGAATGAGGAGATGCAGTCACTGGAGGAAAATGAAACATTCAGCCTCACCCATCTTCCACCAGGCAAACGAGCAGTGGGGGGCAGATGGGTGTACGCACTCAAGAGTGACACTGATGGATCAGAAAAGTACAAAGCGAGATACGTAGCAAAAGGCTACAGTCAAAAACAAGGAACTGATTACGAAGAGACATTCTCACCTACTGCTGATATGACCAGTGTGAGGGTGATCATGCAGAAGGCAGCGCAGGAGAATCTGCTGCTGCATCAGATGGACGTTAAGACAGCATATTTACATGCACCTATTGACTTTGAACTTTACATTGAGCAACCAGAGGGTTACGAGACATGGTCAGACACAGGTGAAAAACTGGTGTGTAAACTGCATAAGTCTCTCTATGGTCTCAAGCAGTCCGGAAGAAACTGGAATGCTATGTTACATGCATGTTTGATCAGAAATGATTTCACACAGAACCCTGCTGATCATTGTGTGTATACAAAAGAAAAACATGATGAAAAGGTAATCCTCATTATATGGGTTGATGATCTGATAATAGCAGCTAGCAATGAAAGTGTATTAACAAATGTGAAAACAATGCTAACTGAAAAGTTCAAAATGAAAGATCTGGGAAGACTCAGACATTTTCTGGGAATAGACTTTGAGCAATCAGAAGGCCAAGTTCTTATGTCACAGAAAAGATATGTGAACAAAATACTGAAAAGATTTGGAATGGAAGACTGTAGGGCAAGAGAGACCCCATGTGAACCAAAACTTGACTATTCAGAAAATGCTGAAAAAATGACAAATTCAAGAAAGTACAGAGAGGCAGTGGGAAGTTTAATATATTTGTCCACATGCACTAGACCAGACATAAGTTTTGTGGTCAGTAAACTCTCACAGCATTTTGATGATCCAACTGAAGAACACTGGAGCACTGTAAAACATGTGTTCAGGTACCTTAAAGGTACAGCAGAACAAGGTCTATGCTTCAAAAGAAATGACACAAGTAAACTAGGTTTGAAAGTGTACAGTGATGCAGACTGGGCATCAGAGAGAGCAGACAGGCGCAGTATCTCAGGTTATTGTGTTAGTCTAAATGAAGGAAGCGCTCTCATTTCATGGAAATCAAGAAAACAACCAACGGTTGCACTTTCTACGTGTGAAGCAGAATACATTGCCTTAGCATCAGCTATACAGGAATGTATATATTTGAAACAGCTACTTAAAGGAATGGACAAGTACCAGTATACACAAACAAAAGTGTACGAAGACAACCAAGGTACTATTGCACTTGCCAAGAACCCTGTAAACAGGCAAAGATGTAAGCACATAGACATCAAGTATCACTTCATCAGGGAGATTGTAAACAGTGGCAAGATATATCTGGAGTATTGTCCTACTGAGCAAATGCTTGCTGATGTAATGACAAAACCAGCAACTAAGCTGAAACTGAAAAGGTTTGTCAAAGATATGTTTGGTATATAAAAGTACATAAAATGTTGTGTTCTCAGGAAACCCATTAAGTTAAAGACGAGTGGGGGTGTTAAGCAATGTAAAAGAAAGCGCCTTTACTCATTGTGTTATGCACAGTACTTTTATTTTGAAGGATGTTTAATGTCCGATCCCGGATGTGACGTGTGTAACTTGCCCCGGGAAAAGTTGTTGACGCTTGTGTGTTCCAGCGGTCGGTCATGGAGAAAATAAAGCAATGATGGAAGCTGTACTGAATGAAAATCCTTAACAGCTATCTTTAAATAAATGACTTCCAAATGGTCTACAAATTATAGGCCCTAAAACACATGTTCTGTCAATAAAAACGGTGTCTTGCCTGCACGTTGCTAGACGCAGTGAAATATTGTTGTTCATGATTTGAAGATTGTGCCTATGAGAGCCTATGTCTGCATTTATCTCAACTCAAAATAAGAACTCCGACGTGAATCTGTCTATTCACTGCTATTTTTCTTCTTCAGGAAGAGCTGCAGCAAGTCACACATTTGTGGAATACCCACATTATCCGCAACAGCAGAAATGCAGTAGCTCCAAGTGGACGTCCACTTCTCATGTACACCCTCCCTCGCCTATTTGGAGGACAAGACCACCTGAAAGTGGTCTCTCAGCAAGCAGTAGAGGCTTGTAAAGAAAAATGCCTTCAGAGAGGACCATATCCTTGCGATGAAACAGTATTCAACTTGTGTTGCCTTATAATGGCAGAAAATTTCTTACACTCACCCACTGCAGCAGATGAAGCCATAGAGCTGTATCTTTTCCTGAGGGCACACATACTTAAAGACTTATAAATTATCCCAAGAGCTCTGGAGCAGATACATCTGCTGGCCCAGCATAAGAGGAAAAAGAAAGTTAGGCTACAACAAAGAAAGCAGATTGCATCACCCTGGAGACCGTTGTGGATCTACCTGGATAGGATGAAATACATAAAGACTGCATGGACCAGTTGGTTGCTTGCTGCCTCCAAGTGGTTGATGCTGGCCATTAATTTGGCTCCCCCTGGCCACACTCTACAGTACCTGAGGTATAACGATGTCATGGGCCTTTTCCAAGAGTGATTCTGCGATTCTGAGATTTGTCATTCCAGTGTGCTAAGCAACTCACTTTTTTTTCAAGTTGGAGGGGTTTGATGGCCCTGCATGGTCTGAGAGGGCGATACCTCTGGCCACTGAGGTGTAAACCTGCTATATGTTAAGGTTTGACTTTTTATAAATTTATGAATATAAAGGATCCTCTAAGGAAGAAGTATGTAGGAATAAGACAACTGTTCTATAAAGGTATTTATACACGCGCAAGAGTGTGTTGGTCTCGTTATGTTTTCCAAGACACTGTGATTTGTGCTTCAGGAGAGAAAAGACCCATAATTTGAAGGCTCTCCCTCATCTTCCTCAGATAACTTGGGTTATTATCCCTTAAGTTTTGTATTCAGAAATATAAAACAAAGACATTAAATATATCAGTGAGACATTTCTGGGTGTTTTTTTTACTGCTACTATGGACATTGGTCAAGTCTTGAATTGCTCATGGATAGTTTTGAACATTATTGTTTTTAACTGGGATGAAAATATTAATGATAACCAGTAACCACCTCACTTTGTGGCAGATTTATCTGTTTTGTTTTTGCACAATCTGCTGCTTAAGAGTTTATTAAAATAATGCATTTATCTAAAAAAATAAAGTATTTCTAAGATCAAGTAATTGGTTCTTTTTCATTTATGGATGACAAAAGAGAAGGGATTTGATCATCTGTGTCCGGGAACACACCCCTATAAGTTTAACTGGGCAATGCTAAATGTCAAGTGCTAAAAATATTGCATCACTATACAGCAAACCATGACATCTGGCACAAATTCAAAGCCACACCATTGTGGAAATAATCAAAATCACCTCTGTAATAGCTAAATTACAGTATAGAATATAATTAGATTCACTCCAGGCCCATATTGCACGCAAATGCAAATGTTTTAATCTTTATTGAAATACTGTCTGAATATATGTGTAAAAACTAAAAATGACATTTTCATCAAGACAAGAAATGACACTGAATATTAATTTGAAAAAAAGTGCAACTGTTTATTTTCAGTTAACTGTAATGACAAAATGCTGAACAGTCATCACACGATATGAACAGTGAAGCCTGCCATCAGTGAATCTGGCAAAGATCATCTGGAACTCCTCATATGTTTGAGCATAAATGCATTATGTTTCCATTCCATTTCCATAAAACTCATTAACAGGTAGAAAAGTAAAAAAAAAAGCCAATAGTAGTGCAATACACAATTAGTGAGTGTAACAGAGTTGTTTTTACATGTATAATTACACTAAACCTATTTGTATACCTGACAGTTTTCTTTTACCTCCACTTCTGCTGTCATGCTACAGTATGTACAGTAAGAGCCCCACCTCCTGCACCCCTCCTTCTCCTAGCCCCATAAACTTCCTGTCCCCCCTTCACCTCTCCCCTTTTGCTGTGTTCCCCTATGGGAGAGGTGGGTGTCATTTTTCCTCCTGTATTATCGCCATCCATCTTATAATTTCTTATCATCCATATTTCTATTTTTGTGATCCATAATGTCATAAAGTCTGGATGCATCTATTAGTTTATAGATTGACATTTATTGGCCATTATATAAAGTTGTATTTAATTTACGAAATCTGCTAGCTAAAAAACTCAATGAGTTAAGCTAACATTCCTTTTTTTTTCGTCATTAATTTCATTTGTGTGGGAGCTGGAGTGACATATTCACAGGGAGGATTTGTTTTGTTTTATCTCATGTCAGGTATGTTTACTGTGTTTTATTTTATATATATATTTTTGATAGGATAAAAGTTATCTGGCGAATTCTATGCTACTGTATTCAGTCTAATTGCATTTTTCTCCCTCGTTCATATTTTCATCTGGGTATTGGGAAATGTGTTGAATGCATATGAGTTTTTGAATGTGGTTTGCTGACATACTTACTCATTCTGGGTTTTCAGCTCTGCTATAAAAGGTTACATTTGTTAACTGTTGCATTTGTATAGCTGTTTTCTGATTTTTATTTATGATAATTTTTCCAGTTATAATCTTTCTTTGCATTTTCATGGTTATATACTAATCTTAAGAGATGTCTGCTGGGGATACTTTCAGCCTGAGTGATATGTCTAACCCAGTTGGGAGTATGGGGCTAAGTTACGGGGCTGGGAGGGGGCGGGGTGTGTTATCATTTTGTCATGGGAGGGGTAGGCCTGTAGGTCCTGTATTAAGTGAGGATGAGAACACAGTTAACCAGTCAGTGTTGGGTTCACCTGTGGGTCCTACAGCCAGTTCTACACCCATTACACACACTACCCCTCAACCTGTTCAAGTCATTACTACTGAAGCATTTGGTGGTATTATTGCTGATTTGGCCAAACAGATTGGTGAAACCGTCACTGCCAGTTTGCACACCATGCACCAGCCCAGTGGTAGCCAGTCCCAGTCTCCGCCTGTCCAGTCTCCAGGGTTTGCTGAAGCTTCACAGCTGAAAGTAGTGGTGCAGCCTGATACAAAGCCCCCACCATTCTTCAGAGGTGATCAGTCTGACAAGTTTTCCATACATGAGTGGGAAGACATGATGAGGAGCTATGTCACCAGGATGAACTGTAGTTCACACAGTGAGATGTTCGAGCTGGTAATGAGCCGTCTCACCGGTAAAGCGAGGGATATCGTCAAAGTGTCACTCCGCAGTCATTCTGAGTTGAGCCCTAGTGAACGTCCCACAGCTGTCTTTGATATCTTGAAACGTAACTTCAGCGAGCTCACATATTCCAGCATGCCAATGAGAGACTTTTATAGCACTGTCCGGAAGGCTGGTGAGACTGTGATGGATTACTGGATCCGTCTCAATAAGGCCATTGATGCAGCTGATGAGTGCCTCCGTAGGTGGGGTAGGTGTGTTGAGGACCCCAGTGCTGAGGTTGTGATGATGTTCATCTCTCACTGTCCCGATCCCAACCTTGCCATGTCATTCCAGTTTAAGCCTGCTGACAAGTGGACTGCAGCTGAGGTCCAAGAACGGCTGGATAGCCACATGCATAGTGTGAGGAATGCCACTGCTCATGTCCAGCATACTGTCAGTGTGTCAGCCTGCAGCCAGGGCATGAATGTTGTCTCTCCACCATCTCATGGCAGTGTACCTCAGCCTCTGCTATCATCTTCAGAGGCAAGTCATCTCCTGCCTCCCTCTGGGTCCGCCACTGCTCTTGGTGGTTGGCTACATCCGACCCCTCCTGTGGTTAACCAGCCTTCTCCTCCAGTAATGCCAGTTTCTCAGACTGCTCCTGCATCCACCAATCCGGCTGCTGAGCCCGGCCTTCAACAAGTGGTCGCTATGTTTGAGAAGGTCCTCACGCTGTGCACTGCGACCCTTGCCACGGCTGGCCAGACACGCCCTCGTCAGTCCCAGCACTCAGGCAACCAGTCCAGTCCTTCATGCAGAGTGTGTGGCACTAAGGAACATTCCACCTACGTGCACTGCAGGCTTGACAGGCTATGTCGTCACTGCCTTCGCCCTGGTCACTTTAAGGGTGAGTGTCCATTCTCCTCCCAGCCCCCGGCCATGTCAGTGCCTTCTCCCTCTGCTGCTCCTTTAAACTAGCCAGCCCATGTGATGAGAGGGGTAGCATGGGCAACTCTGGAGTAACCCTCGCTGGAGAACCTGATTTGCAGTCTGTATATGTCAACAGCTGCAGTAAGCTTCCAGATGACAAGACAGTTATCTTTGTGGGGTCACAGAGAGTGGAGGGAGCGAGTGAGTTGTTTTATGCTCCTGTATCAGTCGGTGGCCAGTCTACTTTGGAGGGAATGCTTGATTCAGGAAGTATGTCATGCACGCTTAGTGAAGAGGCAGAGTCAAAGCTGAAAAGTGCTGGTGTTCTCCCAAGTCCTCAGCCTGTGCCTGAAAGAGTCGTGCTTGTTGGTTGCGGTGGCCTTGTTACGCAGCCTAAGTGCATTTATGACTTGGATATTGATGTCTATGGATTCAAATTTATCGTCCCAACCTTTGTTGTTCCTGGTCAGAGAGATGAGCTTATCATCGGGAGCAATGTCATTAGGCCCATCATACAGAGGATGAAGTCCACAGAGAAATACTGGGAGCTTATCTCCTCCAGTACCAACGACCCCAACTGTGAGCAGTTTCTCCAACTACTCAGCTGCATCTCCCGTTGGTCGGGCCCTGAGCAGCCCAGTAAGATTGGGACTGTAAGACTGAGGCAGGCTGTTACTCTCCTTCCCCGCCAGGAGTATGTGGTGTGGGGGAAGCTGCCAAGCACTGCTCATGTGTCACCAGGGAGTACTGTCATTGTTGAGCCAACTTCAGCCCGCTCAGCACCTAAGAACATCCTTGTGGGGCGTGTCGTGACTCCTATGTGGGGGGATCGCTGGGTTCCCATGAAGGTTCTTAACCCCACACAGACTCCTGTGACGCTGCGCCGCAATGCCAAGCTGGCTGATGTCTCTCCGTGTCTTGCTCTTGAGGACCTGCCAATCACCCAGGGGCTGTGCAGACCTCAGGATGACGTTGCTTCAACCCCCACTTCTCCGCAAACTGTGTCTGATCCCATACAGCTGCTGAAAGACTGTGGATTGGGAGATGTCAACATTGAGGGCTGTGAGGTGTCTGGCAGTTGGAAAAAGAGGATGGCTGAGCTTGTGTTGACCTATCAAGATGTGTTCTCCAAAGACAAGCTGGACTGTGGAGAGGCCAAAGATTTTGTCCACCGCATCCACCTCGCTGATGACCAACCTTTTCGGTTGCCTTACCGCCGAGTCCCTCCTGCACATTATCATAAGTTGAGAGAGGTGCTGTCTGAGATGGAGATGAAGGGCATCATTAGCAAGTCAATCAGCGAATATGCTTCAACACTGGTCATGGTCTGGAAGAAATCGGGTGACCTGAGGATCTGCACCGACTTTCGCTGGCTCAATGCCAAGACCATCAAGGATGCTCACCCGCTGCCCCATCAAGCTGACTGTCTTGCCGCTTTGGGTGGGAATGCCCTCTTCAGTACCATGGATCTGACATCGGGGTTCTACAACATCCCCCTCCATGAGTCTGACAGGCGGTACACAGCCTTCGCAACACCCTTGGGCCTGTATGAGTACAACAGGCTCCCCCAAGGCCTGTGCAACAGTCCAGCATCCTTCATGCGAATGATGTTCAGCATTTTCGGTGACCTGAACTTTTCCAGCCTCCTTTGCTACCTGGATGACCTGCTTGTTTTTGCGCCGTCTGAAGAGGAAGCTCTGAAGCGTCTGGAGCTGGTGTTCTCTCGCCTGAGGGCCAACAACCTGAAGCTAGCACAGAAGAAGTGCCACTTTCTCCGCAAGTCTGTGAGGTTCCTGGGGCATGTAGTGGACAGTAGCGGTGTCTCAGTCGACCAGGAAAAAGTGGAAGTCATCGCGAGCTTCAAAAGGGAGGACCTTATGAACACCAACGGTTGCACTCCATCTCAGCGGAAGGTCAGATCTTTCCTTGGAATGGTTCTATACTACCAGCACTTTATTCCTTCATGCTCCTCCATTGCTAAGCCCCTCTTTTCCCTGACTGCGGGCCAGAAGCGGAAGGTTAAGGGTGCTGGTGGCCGTAAGAGGGCTGGAACATTCCGTGAGCTGACACCAATGGACTGGACTCCTGCTTGTGATAAAGCATTTGAGGATTTGAAGAGTGCTCTCCTCAACAGTGTAGTGCTAGGCCACCCGGACTTTGACAGGCCTTTCATCCTTTCCACCGATGCCTCTCTTGATGGTCTGGGCGCAGTCTTATCCCAAGTCCCTGCTGGTGAGGAGAAGGCTAGGCCCATAGCTTTCGCGAGCAAATCTCTCAGTCGCAGCCAGTCTAACTACCCTGCCCATAGACTGGAGTTCCTGGCTCTGAAATGGTCTGTGTGTGATAAGTTCAGTCATTGGCTTAAGGGTCATAAGTTCACCGTCTGGACTGATAACAACCCTCTCACATACATCTTGACCAAACCGAAGCTTGACGCCTGCGAACAGCGTTGGGTCTCGAAGCTTGCTCCATACTCCTTCGAGATCAAGCATGTCCCGGGCAGGTTGAATGTTGTGGCGGATGCCCTCAGTAGGGAACCCTTTGTGAAGCCTCTGAGCCAATGTCTCCTGTCAGAGCCATATTCCAAGCTGCTGGAGCAGGTGTGTGACATAGGGGATGGATGTGTGCAGGATGCCTTCCGTCTGACGTGCCAGCCTCAGTCATTGGGGAGTGCCTCTCCACCTACAGCCACTGATGTGTCCATGTCTGAGGATGAAGTCTCCTCCCTCCTTTCTGCTCATGATGACTGGGACTCAGCTCGGACACAGCGTGCCGCTTTGCTAGCCAGCCATCTGAGCAGTTTGACTCCTCCTGGTCAAGACTTGTTCCCCTCGCTGTCTTTGGTCGATCTGCAATCCCGTCAGCAACAGGATCCTGTCATCTCCAGGGTGATGTTCTATGTTGTCAGAAAGCGCAGGCCCTCCAGACCACCAAAGTCCCACCAAACCCTGAGAGTCCTGAAACAGTGGGAGAAGCTCACACTCTTGAATGGTGTCCTCTACAGAGTTATCAGAGACCCGTTGACCAAGCACAAGAGGTTCCAGTTTGTCCTACCTGAGTTCTTGAAGTCAGAGGCATTGTCTGGTGTTCATGATCAAGCAGGCCACCAGGGTCAACCCCGCACACTCTCTCTCGCCCGTCAGCGCTTCTTCTGGTATGATATGGAGAAGGATGTGCGCAACCACGTCAGAAACTACCACAGGTGTATCCTCAGCAAGACTCCAGAGCCTGCTGCAAGAGCCCCACTGGAGAGCATTAAGACCTCTGCCCCACTGGAACTTGTGTGCATTGATTTCTGGTCTGCTGAAAACAACAACAACAAGTCTGTGGATGTGTTAGTAATCACTGACCATTTCACCAAGTTGGCACATGCTTTCCCCTGTCAAGACCAGACAGCCAAGAAAGTAGCAAAGAAGCTCTGGGACAACTTCTTTTGCATCTATGGCTTCCCTCCACTCCAGGGGGCTAATTTTGAGAGTGAGCTGCTTGCAGAGCTTCTGGTGCTGGCAGGTGTCGACAAGTCCCGGACCTCCCCCTATCACCCCATGGGGAATGGTGGAACTGAGAGGTTCAATCGCACACTGGGCAACATGCTGAGATCTCTGCCACCAAGATCAAAGCTGAAATGGCCGCAAATGATCCAAACCATGACCTTTGTGTACAATTGCACAGTGCATGAGACCACCGGATTTGCACCATTTTACTTGATGTTTGGGAGGGTCCCTAGGCTGCCAGTCGACCTCATGTTCAGGAATGTTCTCCATGATGGGACAGTCTGTGATTATGATACTTACGTGAAGTCCCTGGTGAGTGACCTCTACACTGCTATGCTCCAGGCTCAGAAGAACTCTTCGGTTGAGCAGAAGCATCAGTCTGACCAATATAACAAAAAGGTCAAGGGCCTCCCTCTTTCTGTTGGTGACCAAGTTCTTGTGGCAAACAAGGGCCTCAGAGGGAAGCGTAAGCTCGCTGATAAATGGGAGCCTGTTGTCCATTCAGTGGTGGCCTCCAAGCCTGCCCTTCACATCTACAGGATCAGAGACAGAGAAGGCAATGAAAGAGTGGTGCACCGGAACCTGCTGCTCCAGGTCAACTTTCTCCCCCTGGATGAGCATCTGGATGAAGGGGACACTCAAGTTCCCCAGAGCACTGGCTGTGTCACTCCTCTGTCCAACTAGCATGAGGATGTCGAGACTACTGTGATGCAGACAGACATTCCAGCCGTTGAGCTGTCCCGGGCTGGTTCTTTGTCCAGCATGAGCAACTGTATGGATGACCGCACTGCTTCATGGGTCCATGGACAGTCCACAGTTGATGATGATGATGATGGTAGCACTGCTGGCCCCTCTCCTTCCCCGATGACCGTCCCCTCTTCTGATGGACTTACTGTGGCTGGTGCTGGTTCTCCCTCTATCCCATCCCCTGCATCTCACCCCTCCCCTGTGCCGCACTCTCCCCATGTTAATGTTAGTCCACTTCAGGCTTCTGGCAGAGGTAAAGGCCGTACTTCACGATTTGGGAGAGCTATTAAGCCTGTTAGGAGGCTCATAGAGTCAATGGTCTTGAAGCACCGTGCAGTGTTGTAATTTGTCTTTCGTGAAGCTTTTCACGGGTCCAATTATGGCCATTGGATTTGAAACAGCTATAGCTGTGTGTTTTTTTTTTGTTTTGTTTTAAACATTTGTTTTGGATTTTCTTTTTGAGATGTGCCCAAGTGAAGTATGGCATAAGTTATGTGGTGTAATAGGCACCTCATTTTGTCTATAGAGTGTCCTGAAATTTCGCTAGGCGCCGAGCGGGTCTCTGTCCCTCTTGACCCTTTTTTTATGGGTAGCAGTTATTGCTGATGTATTCCACTGTATGTGTGGTTGTATTTCTTATGTCCGGTTTATTGTCATGAGTGGGCAGTTTTGTCACACCATTCACAATTTTGTGTAATTCCAAGGTGGTTTTTTTTTGTTTTGTTTTTTTTCTTTCTGTGCTTTTGTGGTTTCTATGCCCTTGAGTATGGCACAGGTATGTTTCGGTACAATGCAGATTTTAGTGTAATTCTAGGGAGTGTAACAGAGTTGTTTTTACATGTATAATTACACTAAACCTATTTGTATACCTGACAGTTTTCTTTTACCTCCACTTCTGCTGTCATGCTACAGTATGTACAGTAAGAGCCCCACCTCCTGCACCCCTCCTTCTCCTAGCCCCATAAACTTCCTGTCCCCCCTTCACCTCTCCCCTTTTGCTGTGTTCCCCTATGGGAGAGGTGGGTGTCATTTTTCCTCCTGTATTATCGCCATCCTTCTTATAATTTCTTATCATCGATATTTCTATTTTTGTGATCCATAATGTCATAAAGTCTGGATGCATCTATTAGTTTATAGATTGACATTTATTGGCCATTATATAAAGTTGTATTTAATTTACGAAATCTGCTAGCTAAAAAACTCAATGAGTTAAGCTAACATTCCTTTTTTTTTCGTCATTAATTTCATTTGTGTGGGAGCTGGAGTGACATATTCACAGGGAGGATTTGTTTTGTTTTATCTCATGTCAGGTATGTTTACTGTGTTTTATTTTATATATATATTTTTAAGTTTAGCAGTACCGCAGTATGTTTGTATAGCGTCATGCGGTAGTTTAGGCCAGAATCCTGTGGTGACGTTAGCTCCGCCCTTTTGCTGTGTTCCCCTATGGGAGAGGAGCTGGAGTGACATATTCACAGGGAGGATTTGTTTTGTTTTATCTCATGTCAGAATAAACGGACGTCAGGTCCAAAGACATCCTGGTTTTGGGTCCCTCACTCACCTACGACACAACGCAGAAATTCACCGGTGACATGAGCACCTCCAAATAACACACACACACACACACACACACGTGCGCGCACACACACACACACACACACACACACACACACACACACACACACACACACACACTAGTGTTGTACACATAGCTGTCTGTGGTTACTGAACAAAAATCATAACTCCTTAAGAGGTAAAAAATTTGAAAGGAACAGGCCTGTTTCTAACAAACGTAAACAGAAAATTGCAAATAAAAAGCTGTGTGGATTTCTTCAGTTAAGAACATTATGTGCACCTCTTGCACCCAAGCACACACAGGTACTTTACTTCTTCAACTTACTTGCAAAATATTAACAGGTAAAACTTTGAAATGTCCAAGAGTACCCTCACAATAAAACAAAATAACCAGGCAAATGCTGCATTTCTCACCACAAATTTGTTCAACATATCTCAAGATCTTATTTTCAGGAGTGCATTAATCCCCCCCCCCAGTTGTGCCTCTGCTTTAGCTGATCATACATTCATTACTGGAATTCTTGAGTGCCTTGATTGTCAAATGTTTGCCACCCTAGATACATGCCTCCACCCATAAATACATTTAACTCCTCCTTTCCTTCTTCATATTACATAGGCTTTACCTTTTGTTTATACTTTGAATGGACCTAATCAATACTCTTCAGTGTTAGGGTAGTACTGGGAGGATGAACTTATCTCTGCTTAAACTATGCTGAATTCATAGGCGTTTTTAGCGACCAGTATACTGTCCATTTCAACACGTAGTTCTGGGTAGGAAGCGTATGTCCATGGTAGTTCCAGAACTGGCCCACAGGTATGCGCTACTGGTCGTCGTGCCAGTCCCTCTATGGGTGTGAACAGGACCTCAATCTTGTTAACACAAATAACATCCGACCCTGTAACAAACCTTAACATCCTCCTGAGGCCTGCATCATCCAGTCCTCTGATGTACTCAGAAATCGAAAGCTCTGGTTCTCTGCTTGAGTTGTAGGAGATGCATCCAACAACTTCAAAAGCTTTCTTGTTGTTGGCTTTTTATCCTCATACATTCTCTGAACATCTTGTGGCCTGACAAAAGTTTGTTTTAGGATGTGGCTAGCAATTGACATTTTTTCCACTGCATATCTCGGTTTTTGGATTAACTGCTTGTGTGCCACTTTTAGAAGAATGTCTTTCAGATTCTCTTGTGTTGGAACCGTTGTAACACCCATGCGATCCAAAAGATCAAGTAGCTCATCCCTGTCCTCACCTGAAAGATTTTCTTTTAAGGCGGTGGTAACCAGATCCCTCTCTGACTGACTCATGTACAGGAGAAGAGATTCAAACAACATATCAGTTGAGACTTCATGCTCCCCAAAAATTAATGCCACTGTACAAACTGGGGCAAGGCGAGAGGGGAAGTATCCATGGTCTTGAAATCCCTTGACCAGAATTCGGCCGATGGATTTCCACTCCTCTTCCTGCCATTTGGGAGACAGTGATGGAACTCTCAGTTCTTCCCCTTCAGCTGCATGGTCCATGAACTCTGTCCAGAATGCAGCATACACATCTCTTTATACGCCATCTGCATCAGCTCCTTTTTCATCTATGTAGGTGAATTTCAGGGGATGTTTGAGTAGTGCTGGATCCTTGAACTGGCTAATCATCTCATCCAGGAGATTGACCATGTGAAGTTTTATGATGACACATACAACTTCATATGAAGCAGTAGCGCTGTTCGCTTCATCACCTGCAGATGCTGTGTCTGCAATACTGAGTGGTTTGTCTGTCGGGGGAAGGGTAACAGATGTGATGATCAGTTCATCCTCTTCAAACAGCAGGCTGGGTTGATATATCAAGGTGTCGTCCAGTTGACTGGTCAAAGCTTCTCCAAAAAAGGGACCTAACATCACCTCAGATGTGTCAGATAATAAATCATCATCAACCCCCTTCCCATCTTTTGACACAAAGACAACAGTTTCAGTGAGTTGCTCATCTCCTTCATTTGTTTCTCTGTGTTGTGCATTATTGTTCACATCTGATTCTTCATCATCATCTGTCAGGCACTTAGTGCACAGATAAAATCTTAACACTCCCATTCTTAGTACCATGTACAGTTCCCCAACTGTGATATCTTCATCAAGTACAGCTTCCTCCTGATAGTCTAATATATCATGACTAAATGTCTCAAACCTTCCAAATTTAGATTTTCCATTTGGGAAGAAAAGCTCTTTAGCATACTGTAACATGTCCGTTTTCTTTGATTCTTTAGGTACATCAAGGGTCCTTGTTCCTCCTCCCCAGCGTTTTCTCACTTGTTTACCTTCGTGAATCCACCCCAACTCAACTTTTCTAGTTTTTTTTTCAGCCCCTTTGTTGTTTCTCAGATGGCTTCTTGTTCGCTTTGAAGCAGGAGTCTCCTCATGGTCAGAATTCTCACTATCTTTCCCACCGATGCCCATCTTTTTCTTTAGTTTTTCAAGCAGTGAATGTTTTTTGGGTTGTTTTGCACCTTTGTCTTTGTCCAAACAGAAGCGCCTTGCTGCAATCCGATCTCCATATGTTGGGATGTAGCCAGCCAGAGTGTCATCATCCATAAGTTCAATGATTGTGACATCAATCTGTGAATGAGAGATATAACTATTACCACTTATGGACAAGACCAGAAGCACCCCCCACCCCACCCCACCCTCACCCCAGCACACACACACACGCACACACACAGGAAAGACAAAGACAGACGGGTGGTATGTCCTGGGGGGTTGGGTGTGGAGGGAGCCTGGCCCTTACCACAGTATTGGGGCTTATAGAAGGTGGGGTAGCCTAGTCCTCACCATAATATAGGAGGAGCAAGCTACTACTAAGGTGTGTGTGCGTGTGTGTCAGAGAGAGAGAGAGAGAGAGAGAGAGATGTGGGAGGTATGTAAATAAAGACATATTAAGCAATAAATAGCCCCTGGCCTTAATACTGCTAGTCTGGAAAAGATTGCCCTGCTTCATGACTGTGCTTGGTTTTACAGTTTTTGATTATTTGATTATTTCGCACTGGATTACTTTTTATTTTGTCAGCAGACTTTTACATCACCAACATGACAATCAGAGCTACTTTCAGAGCTACAGAGTTGTTAGGTCGGGTTGATTTTTTTTTAGCCCATTTTAGTTAGGATAACCTATGAATGTACAGTCAGCGCAGCATGGTTCTGATTAGGCATGTTAGGCACGCCAACCATTAAAAAGAGAAATGATCTGTGCCAAAATAACATAGACTTAGGTTCTGACAACATTGGGCAAAGCAGCAAACACGTCGTCTTCCTCTGTTTGAAACGTCAGTAATGTTAGCAAACTATGGTAGCGTAGCCTATCATTATCCTGCTGGGCATGATCTGATACCGCTGGTAGAGTTGGGAGCTTGTCTAGTTGGTTCTACTCAACCGCATATGTTTTGAAGTGTAATTTACTCTCCACTAGTTCGTCGAAATGATGCGGCATAAGCTGCTAGCGAAATAGGCTAATGTTGATTGATAAACATGCTAGCACAAGCTCGCGTGTTGACCATCATTTGTCCAAAAACAACACTTACATGTTCTTGTTCCATTCGTGAGAGACACTCTTCAGGTACACCGCGATTTCGTAAAAATATCAACAGTGGGGTATCCGTGTTTTGGGCCATGGTGAAGTCTCAGACCGTTCCAGTGAGCCAAGTGCCCGTTCATGGGGAATCCACCACCGATCACTGGATCATGGAAGGTGGATCACGAGAAAACTTGGTATCTCGTTATAACGAGAAAAGTTTACATGTTCCAGTTGGTATCAGTTGGTAAGTTGGTATCTCGTTATGACGAGAAAAGTTTCTTGTTATAACGAGATAAGTTGGTATGTCATTATAACGAGAAAAGTTTCTCGTTATAACGAGATAAGTTGGTATGTCATAATAACGAGAAAAGATGTCATTATAATGTGAAAATATCTCGTTATAACGAGAAAAGTTTCTCGTTATAACGAGAAACTGAGCCGATTTTTTTTTTCACTGTGGCATCAATACGCTGCCGTAAGCATGAACCCTCTCTTGAATGGAAGTTTACATGGAAGTTTGCTAGCTTGTTAGCATTTTGTGACTTCCAGAAAATAAACATTTTAGTAATGATGCAGGTCTTTGATAACCGTGAAAATGTAACGACTCATTATTTACTACATGTCAGATAAATTATCAGAATACAGAAAAAGCAGCCACAGTAAATGTCGTTGTTGTTGTACCGCACGTTGTGGGCGTGGCCTGTTTGAAACGTCACGGGGCCTGTTTCGAACACATTTTTGGGGGGCTTGGCCGTGGATCGGCTACATTCCATTACAAATCCCGTCAATCTGTCGTACAATGTGTGTGAACATTTCTGGTTTCTGAACTTCCCAGGAATCTAAAGCTGGGGCATGGGAGTAAACTGACCTGGAAATGTCCGTATACCCACAATGGAATAATCTGGGACCTGAAATACCTGGGTATCTTAAGTGGACAGGCGTGTGCTGGGAGCTGTAGACATGCTGAAGTACAATATTTCCGTGAAAATTTCACGCCAATATACAGAATGTGATTTTTCACAGAAATGTGTATTTTCATCCATTGTTTTATGTGAGATATCTATATTATATCTAAAAAAAATATAAGAACATAACTTTAAATATAATTCTAGTCAATTATAATATATAATTATTATATACATTAGTATTATATATAATAATTATTATAATTCAACGTTGAAGGTCGGTCACGTGCCAGCTGGGTACAGTAGCACTACTGCTAATGTGTTAACAGTAAATTACTGCAATTTCAAAAAATACAGTAAGTTACTGTAAAAGACATATAAAGGCATGCACTATACCCATAATGCTATGCAAATTACAGTAACTAACTGTAAAGGTATTTTATGGTAGGTTTATTGGGCATTTTGTGGTATTTAACTGTAGTAAGTACAGCAAAGGCTAACAGTGTGTCCACACCGACCACACGAGAACGCAAAAATGATTAATAAACGCCTCTGCAGCATTCACGTTGCGGAGCAGTTTCCGCTCAAATGCCATTATCTCCTCCGACCCCAGTTTGAACAGTCATATCGGAATTCATGCGACTTTTACGTCACTCTAGATCGACATTCCTCACAATTCTGCGCTGGCAGGAGTCACTCGGTGAATACATGAAGACAGCTGCAATGGAGGTAGTCAGTGGAGGGACAGTGAGGTGTTAGACCTCATAAGTATTTGGGGTGACACTTCTGTACAAGCAAAACTTGAGGGGTCGTATCGTAACCAGTCTGTGTTTGAAAGCATATCGAAACAAATGGCCGAACGGGGCCACAGAAGAACGTGGCTGCAGTGTCAGAGAAAAGTTAAGAGCCTTAAAGCCAAGTTTTAGGTTTTCGCTGAATTCGCTTCCACTGCACATCAACTTATAAATGAAACTGTAAACGCTGACTTCAGTGGCCTCCATGTTTACTTCCGTACGAGAGCGTGCTGCATGTGACGTCTTTGTTATTGTTTTGGGTTGAGGCATGGGGTCACTGAGGTTAGGGTTAGAGCAAGCTTACGTTCAAGGCTGTCAGAAGCCACGGTTGTGGATGGAGCCAGGCATGGAGTTTCCTTTCGGACTATTGGGGTAGTCCCCAGTGAAACATCTGCCATCTTTCAATGTTATATGATGTCAGCCTGGGCCAATCTATAGTTTTGGTGTGATTTGATTAGGTTTGGAGATGTCTTGTGATGTGCCCGAAAGCATATAACAACACAATGGCTTGATCTCTTTCCTGAAATCATCACAGCTAGTCAGGATAATCCACAGACCCAATTATGAATGATTATGTTGAGAGTTATTTTGATTGTTACCCACTAACAAACAAGTGAAGGGACATAGTGATCATAAGCAAGATGCACGTGCTTGTGACTGCAACAATTTCTTTGTGCACAGCGACACAGAGACACTCCTCAGAAAATTAAATGTGAGACTTAATTTTTTTCTCAAACAGTCTTGGTCTTTGGCAAATGTATCTGCAAAACAGTTCAGTACACAGTGCAGTCCAAATCTAAATCATTCATATTAAGATATTATACAATAGTGATGCTGTTCAAATTGACTGATTTGGTCGATCAACTAGAGAGAGGAGAGAGAGCTACAGAGAGAGAGAGAGAGAGAGAGAGAGGGGGGAATTAGTTGCCTTATGTGGAGAGACGTGTCTGCTAACGTAACTTGAGAATGAGAAATGGATACGGTAGTTTATGGTATTTCAGTCCGATTAGCAGCCGGGCCTGTGAATACGAGGAAGCCTGTTGGCCACAACGACAACAGTTAACAATAGGGGCAAAAACATGTGCAGCCAGAGTCGGCTGTAGGCTACCTCAGCCGGCCAAAACGAGCACCTTGTCTCGTTAACCCGGTGCCATTAGGACACACATACTATAAACAAGGTTAGGGGCTAGTTGCAGCAAGCTAATCTAGCGTTAGCATTAGCGCTAGCGCTAGCTAAGGTTAGCTCCTCTGGTTCACTTGCGGGCACATCTCCTGACACGAGACAACCTGTAACATGGCAAAAGTCGAAAAGTACTTTGTTGATCAGGGACTCTTGTCACCATGAACATTTCACTTCTAACCCCAAATGAATGGAAGGGAGTTACTGACTGATGAGATGAAACATTTCACGTTCTGTCTTTGCACCTAGTCTGGTAAGTCTAGTCTTGTAATCAGATGGGGTTGTGGCAACCTAGAAAACCTAGAAAACCTGAACAACAACAGTACAAGAAATACTACCTCTCTGGAGGTTATAATGTCCTATTTTCCTTGAGAACAGGCTACCTGATAATGAACAGTAAACTTATGTTTACAGGCAATTTTACAGGCATTTTAGATTTCTTTTTCAACCTCATTAAAGTTGTGAATACCTGTCAGTTAACAATAAATCTATATAGAATAACAGAATATGTATTTCTATTATTATTACTTTTCTGTAATTTTACCACTTTTGGTCAATTATTTACTATGTTAATCTAAATTTTAAAAGTTACAAAACTATAATAAAAGTCACCATCTGTGAAATTACAGTAATTATGGTTGTTTTCAATGATAAAAACTGTATTTTGACAGTTTACCAATGCTTATAGATATTAAACACTGATAAAAACACATTTATTCAACGTTTTTGCTGTGAAAACTTCCATAATTATACAAGATATCTGTCAATTAACAAACAAATCTATGTAAAATTACAGAACCAATACTTCTTTTACTGTTAATTGACATTAATTGTATCTAATTTTAGAAATGTATTTACAGTATTAAACTTGAATTTAACAGTTTCATCTACTAAATATGGAAGAGGATTAGGGCCACGTGAAAAAATTATTTGAGTTCTGAGTTTAAAGTCAGCATTCTGACTTTAAAGTCAGAATTCTGAGATTAAAGTCAGCATTCTGTCTTTAAAGTCAGAATTCTGAGATTAAACTCAGAATTCTGAGAATAAAGTCAGAATGCTGACTTTAATCTCAGAATTCTGACTTTATTCTCAGAATTCTGACTTTAATCTCAGAATTCTGACTTTAAACTCAGAACTCAAATAAATTTTTCACATGTGGCCCTAATCCTCTTCCGTAACTAAATAAAAAGTAAATATTTGTGAAATTATGATAAATTTGCGAATGTATTTTAACAGTCTTTTTATGTGAAAAAAACTCAATTTTCTTTAAACAAATGGAAATTTTATGGTTATTCACAGTTACAGGTTTTTCATGTTATTTTACATTAGACATGTAAATTCACAGTCTATTTTTGTAATTTTACTGATATTTTTGTGTATTTTTAAAATACAGTAAAAATCTGTAAAATAAACAGGAAAAATTCCGTAATACTACAGATTTTTTTTATAGTGTTTGGTTTCCTTTGGTATAAAGCATCACCCGGCCGGTCTGGCGTCAGTAAACTACTGTGTGTAGTTTACTGACGTCACCTTACAGGATTTGTGAATATTGAAGCTCTCAAGGTTCAAACAATTACCTCTTGCTACCATTTGGGGCCGCCAACATGCAAAATTGCCTAGTGCAGCTTTAAATTTGACTGTCTGCACTGTTTTCAGGAGGCAAACGTAACACAGACTTTACCTAGCATTGATGATATTCAGCCAGCTACGGTCTGAGCTAATAAGTATTGTGTTTATCAGATTATTACATAACATTGTTTGTGTGTGTGTGTGCGCGCTTGTACACACGTTGCACGTAGACAGAGTAAATGAATGGGTCTTGGCCTTATTATTGTCTCTGCAACACTCTACTATTACTGAAAACACTGGAAAGAACTATTGACTTCACACACAAACACACACACGCTCACATAGAGCTATTATTGAAAACACAGGAGCCTCATGGAGAACACGAACACACACACTCTGTTGTCTCCAAACCGTTGCAGCGGGTTTGTTGGTGTTTGAATACTGATTTAAAGAAACAGGAATGACAAAATGACAAAAACATCAAAACAACATGAACACCACCAACAATAACAATACCATCACAGCAAAAATCTTTCTTGACAACAGGTAATTGCTTTCAAATAGTGGAATTACTTGTCAAACTGTAATAAACTCTCCTTTGAAATGAGCTGAAAATGTAATAAAACCTTTTAATGTAATAAATTCCTGGTTTATAACAACATAACTGGCAGTTCTGACTGTATTTAGTAATGTATGGTGATCATAAACCGTGAAAATAATATGGTGATGAGTGGCTGTATTTATTAATGTGACCAGATGTATTATGCGTGAAATGATATACATGAACTATCCCTCTAAATGGGTTGAAAATGTAAAAAAACAGAAAACACTTAATACAATAAATTCACAGATACATACAATAACGTCACATTATTAACTGCTGATTACTTCATAAAGGTAATAATCATAAAAAAATGTGTACGCTTAAGAACGATGTAATTAGTTTAGGAGTTACTACATGCCTTATAAAGCAAGATCAGTTGATGTAATAATGTGATATTACATTATCCAGCAATTTATTTCATTAAGAGGTTTTAATACATTTTCAACTCATTTAGAAGGACATTTTATTACATTTTGACAAGTTAGGATTATAGAAGATCCATTCATACTTTGTGGACATCTTTGTGGAAATGAGGTCAAGAAACAGAAAGGGTGACCTCTAAGGGCTTATCTCACACACACACACACACACACACACACACACACACACACACACGTGGCCTCAGAGGTTCCCAGATACAGACTGTCTCTTCCAGTACCGGAATTAAAATGCTCCACCATGGAAAATCTCATCTTCTGGACCGCGTTTCCCATCAAACACTTCTCCTACATATCACTGTGGCGACCAGTTTAACAGACAGCACAGACTCTCCTCCTCTCTCTCAGATTAGAGTTGACTGAGATGAGATTCCACTGGAAATCCAATCTAGCCCCCCTCATTCCATTCCAGCAAATCCAGACTGTCCATTAATGCGCACCTGTATGGCCGTCTGTGTGTGTGTGTATGATCGAGTGAGTCAGACACACAGCCTCCTCATTCCTATTGGTTGCTCTGGTGAAAGACCACTCAAGACTTGAGTGATTATTTGGTTGGTTGGTAAATCATTTGAATTCTAATTATTTCTGAACAGACTACAGTGAAATTATAGAGCGAAGCCTTGTTTGCTGCAGTAGAAAAAAGCCTATTTAATGTGTAGACATATTAGTTCTTTATCTAAAGAAATAATGTATTCCTCTACCATTGAATAGGTGTGGTGCCTTAAAGAGCTGCTGACACTAAATCAGTCTGTGTTTCAATGGAGAGTTTTAGTGTCCCATGATGGTCTCAATGCTGTTTCAGAGGCTTTTCCACCCTGACATATATTAATTCCTGGAGGAAACACTGAATATATGTATTTTTGTGGCATGTAAATGGTCAAATTTAAAGATACTGAATATCAGCACAAAGTACTGTATCTGCTATGGGCGACTTCAGTCTAAAAATATCGATATCGGCCTTCAAAAAGCTGCATTGGTTGAACCCTAATGTGTACTGATAGGAAACTGTATTTAGTAATGTGTTGTCATAGGAGACTGTAATGAATTAGTAATGTGTAATAATGATTGGAGACTGTAAAAGCAGCATACAGTAAAGTATAGGAGACTGTGTATAGTAATATATCATGTTAGAAGGGTGTAAATACAGCAGTAGTGGATGAGAGAGGAGATTGTGAGTCTCTCTGGAGGAATTGCACTTTATTTAGCACTGTATGTTGTTTGATTAGGTGGAAAAGAGGATTGCAATTCACCAACAAGCAAACAAGGCTGTATTTTCCTTGATCAGAACTCAAAGTTCACGAAACAACAGAACCAAAAATATCTGTAGACTTTCAACTCTTGCAGAGTAACGACACAGAAGTCAAATTAGCCATCATGTGTTCTGTTCTTGGGCATTCAGGTGTTATGTGAAGGCTTGAATGAAAGGAAACAGAAACCTGAGAGTGGAATCCAATGGAATAGATGGATGAAAAAGCTGCTGAGAGGTGACATCCTCGGAGGGCGTATTTAATCGAAATGGATAGATTCGCAGATACGTAGACGCGCGGGAGTGAGATAGAAAGGAAAGGTAGCGACCAAGAAAGAAAGAATGAAAGAGAGAGAGAGCGAATGAACACTTGTTCAGGTGTGAAAGTAATTCCTAAGCCTTTTCTGTTTCAGAGGTTTCGCAATCCTTTCCCTCTGCCCTGCAGTCTTTCAGCCGCCGCAGAAAAGTAAGAGAGAAAAGTATTTGAATTGCTCATTTGGCGACGTTGTTTCGCATGGGTAGAAAAAAAACAAATCTCTATAATAATATTCATGACATACATGTTCCATTTGTGTTGCACCAGGGTCCATGCTCCATCCCAGTACCAACAGCAGCAAAAACAAAAAAAAAGAAGCAGAGGATGATTGTATCAAACATTGTGTTATAATGCTAACACTTCTTATGGTGGCTATTTTTATTTGGGGTTTTTGGGTGTACAATCTATGCAACGTACTCATTTCTATCAAAGAGGAGTAGCAATTGAAGAAATTTAATGTCTACCAGTGCACTCTCTAATTTTAGTACGGAGGTGAATTGGACAGAAAACAAAACTTTAAAATGGGGGATGACAGTTTGCTTTTTCGTTGAAGCCACAGGAACTGGAAACATCAGAATTAATCATCAGAATCCACCCTGCACATAAAAATCCCATTAACAGGAAAAGAAAGAAAAGACAGGAAAGAAAGAAAAGAAAAATAAGAGTGAATCTGGGGTTGGTTTTCACCTGTTGGCGAGTACTGAAGGAAAGGATGGGATGAAGAGCGACGCAGAGTTGGCCTGTTTTCTGTTGGACAGGTACGTGCCGGTTAGCTCAGCTATCAGCTTTGCTACTACAACGAAGCTACGCTAACAGTATAGCTGCCAGCTCACAACATGTAATGGCAGGAGTATGCCACAGCGGGGCACTGTGGACTGGGGGTTTTGGGGTGTGTATGAGACTGGTAAAAGGGAGAGAAGAATAAAGTCGTTGTATATGTTCCCGGACGTTGTTGTCTTGAATTATGAGGATAATAGAGCAACAATACACAACACACACTAGCTCTGACCAGATCTACAGTTGCTCTGTATTAGAGTTCAATACCGCTACTGTAGCCAGCGAGGCTTTTACATATAAAAGTATTCAGGTTTTGTTTGCAGGTGGACACACCTGCTGCCAAAAGGTTGACGCCCAGAAACGTCCCGTTTTCAGTTTACTTGACACCAGTAACACCAGTAAGCAGAGGCGTCAATTTATCCATAAGATCTTAACAAACCGCCACTGACACGGACACATTCTCTTTTTCCACCGCATGGACTTGATACTTTTAACCGCAACATTTGGGCTGAAGACCACACAACAGGGAGGAACAACCACAATGTTGAGGAAACAGACTGGACAGAAAATCAGAGAATGTCTCACAACACTTACCTCCGTCTCTTTCAAATGAACTACGATAATGTTCCGTAACGTAACGAGTGTTGCGCCAATTGCTCTCTATCTAAAAATGTCTGATGCCATTAATGAAAATCATTCATTCCTCTTCCACAGTCTCTTGCCCTCCTTCCCTCTTTCTATCTCGGTTTTTGCTTCCTCTCCTCTCCTTGCCTCTCCTCCTCTCCTGACCCCTCTCTCCACTTCATATAAAATACATTAAATCCTGATGATGTGCACATATATTGTAAACAAGCTGGCTGCCAGGCACCAAATGTAGTCAAAACTAATACAACTACAACAAAGAAGGCAAGTTACAAATGGAATTCTGGTGGATAAACATTTATGAAATGGGGTAGCTAAATTTATTGCACAAACGACAAAGCTACTTGATAAATAGCTACCATGGCGGAAAAATAAATCCACACGCGCCTCCGGGCGCAGGACAAGCATGAAGACAAAGAAACAAACGTGTTGCTGAAGGAGATGAAGCTACTACAAACAAAGATGGATAACATTGAAAGACAGTTCAACAGCAAGGTGGACAGCATGCATTGGTCCCTGGAAAAAACTATGAAAGCTAAGCTCAAGAAGTAAGTTAAAGAAATAAGGGAAAGCATTGACCTGGAAATCGGTATCTTAAAATCACGGCTGGATTCGCTTGAAGAAAAAATGCAGACAACCAGCCCCGAACTCTCTAATAAATTTGATCCTGATGTGTCAATCGTTGTGATGGGCCTGCCTTACGATGATGGAGTGGACCTGAATGAAAAAATGAGAGCGACTGGAAATTGGTCTGGAATGTGATCCTGTACCAGAAATTATTGGAGTGCTGAGAATGCGAGTAAGAGGACCTGGCCCAGGAGTGATGAAAGCCGCCTTCGGTAAGGTGGAGGATAAGGTGGCAGTGCTCAGGTGTAAACAAAAGCTGAAGAGTAACAACGGGTTTAAAAAGGTTTATTTGAGATCAGCCAAGTCCCATACTGATCGGATCCTTGAGCTCAACTTTAAAACGCTTCTTCAGGAGATACCAGCCGGAAAGGATTTTTATATCTCGGGGAGCGGCCGTCTGATGAAGCGGACCAACCCCGAAGCAACTGCTGCTGCCGCCCGAGCAGGTTCACCCGCTGCAGGTGGGAGAGGCTGACGAGGATCTGCCCAACGTGTAAGCACAGTCGATCCTTTTTGTTTGACCCTGGCACACTGGAACATTAATGGCTGGACTAGTTTGAATTGTGAACTTAGAATCTTACTACTGCAGACTCTAAACCCTGATATCATTTCATTAAATGAAACACATCTATTATGCGATGATCAGATTGATTTTCCAGGCTACACCTGGTTTGGTAACAATAGGAAGTTACATGTAAGAGCCAGAAAAGCCTCAGGAGGAGTTGGCATCTTGGTTAAAGACTATCTGTTGGAACATTTTAGAATAAACGTGATGGATGGTATAATAGGAGTACGTTTGGAACACCGGGAGCGGCAGTTTAGTCTAGTTATTTTTTCCTGCTATTACCACCAGAGGGATCTACAAGAGGATGGGACTCAGTTACTTTTTTTAGTCATCTGCTGGCTCAAGTTTATTCCCTAGATGCTGACATCATTTATTTATGTGGAGACTTTAATAGTCGCATCTCGAAAAAAGACGATTAGGGGATATTGATAATGTTTCACCTCGAGTGGCCATAGACCTAAGCAGAATAAATCCTGCTAATAACAATTTTACATCTATATCATCAAGAGGAAAAGCTGTTGTGGGCTATATAATAACCCCCCATGATTGTCTGGACACTTGTATTGGCTTTAAAGTGATCACCTCATCTGAGCTTTTGAACAATAACCCTGCCTGTATTGACCTTATAGGGGAGAGATGCAGGTTAGGGGAGAGATGCAGGTTACCGGACCAATCTTTGTTAATGCTTAAATTTAAAATTAATGTTACTATTGAGATGTATTCTTCTGAAGTTGATACTGGGGTCACTCCAACTAAAAGACGACCTAAAACATTTCCAGACGATTTTCTTTCTTCTAATATGTGTCGTCTTGCTCTGTTGGAACTTATTAGTAAATTAGAAAGACGCGAGAAAACACAAATTAATATTGATAATTGGTATAGATTATTTTGTGATATAATGTGTAGGGAAATGAATACGTACCTATCGACAAAATCAGATTTTTCAAGTCAGAAAGGGACATATCAGAAAATGTGTAGGACTAAGCCATATTGGAATGCAGAACTCAAAAAACTGTGGAATGATAAAAGACAGGCTGAGAGGGAATTTCTAAAATGTAAGGACCCACTGACCAGAAGGCAACTTAGGGAACAATACAGGCAAACTCAGTTTTTTATAAGTATACGGATCTACAAAAGGCAGTTTAAAAGAGGACAAGCATTACAGCTGGATCGATTACAAAGTAACAACCCACAACAATTTTGGAAATAAATAAATAAATTGGGCCCTAAGAAATGAAAGAAAATCCCAATGGAAATTATACTAGTGTTGGGCCACGCCATAAGGTGAAACAAAAGAAAACTAATTAAAACAATAGGGCCAACATCTGTGGCCTAACAAGAAAACCAAAAGCCTTAACTCTAGCCCACCCGCTGGGCTTGATTTCAGGCAAAGGAAAAGCAGCGCCAAAAATTCCAACTGGCCCTGAAGTTCACACCTAGGTGTGAACTGGCTGGAATTCAAACTCTGGTCTCTCATTGGACGAGACTCGGGCGACCCCCCGGGATCCCCCATGACGTCACGGAGGATATAAATTCCAGGAGCTACCTTTCCGCATCGCCCCTTCTTGCGACCCCGTTGCTACAACAAGGTGGTACATTGTAACGTTCGAACTATTCTTTTGTTTAAGCCGAGGCACAGTCTTCAACTCGCTGGACGAGCCCAGACTGTTTAGTGTTCGCCATAACACTATTTGGATCCAGAAGGATTAGATTAGCTGTTTGTGTATCCGGCAATCTAACTCCTTGCGCGCATCTGTATGAGTAACCAGTGCGTGCCGCCAACCTGCAGAAGTGGACTGGAAGAGACTACAGCTGAGGACACTCCTTCCCTCCAAGAAGATAACGTAAGGATACGTTAATCCACTAAGTCGACTCCTGGCTAGAATTCTTCGCTGCCTACGAGGAAAGCCATCTGACCGTCGCTCCGTACCAGGAGGAATAACGGTCTCGCCGCGCCGACCCGCCTGGAGAACCCACCGGCTCGACCCGACGAAAACCCACACCAAATCACTCGAGAGTGATTTTCCCAAGTAAGAGGCTTTGGTTCTGGGCAGAGACTAGTATAGGTGTGTTATTAAAGCTTTACTGATCAGAAGCTACTGTTGTGCGTATTGGGAAGCGCATTGGACCGCCGTGTCCATATTATGCTGTGAAACCTATCATTAAGCTTGCTGCTTGATTTGATTGTAATGTTTTGAAGCTGAATGTGTGCCATTGCATGTCACTGGACTTGCAATTGTGTTTATCGCCACGTAGAGAGCCAATATACTGCATTTTACTAGCTCAAAGACCAGTAACCCGGTGTACTACTTCCCAGTTGTACCCCGAGTTTCTGTGCGGTAAAAGGCTATTATTGGTGCTTTAGACGGCGAGTGCTCCCCTGCCTTAGGCCCCCCTGTGACAATTGGCAACCGCGGCCATTCATGCGTTAGGGAAATACGGGCCCCAAACGGAAGAACCCTTCCCGCCCAAACGGGGGCCCCTAAAAATCGGGAACCAAGGCGAATTGCATTAATATCCGGCCGGGACCCCACGCGAAAATCTTGGTTCCGATCCGACTTACGGTGCCCGAGCTATGATTTTCCAAAGTTTGGAGACAGTGTTCCCGTTTGTCACGCTACGCCGGACCGTCCACCAGGGGTAGACCTCGAGCCGTGACGTTCGGGAACATTTTTGACAAACGGGTTGACAAACGGGAACATTCCTGACATTCGGGAACACGACCCCGGACGCGCATCCGAAACGGCAAAAATGTTCCCGTTTGTCAATTGACGAACGGGAACATTTTTGACAAACGGGTTGACAAACGGGAACATTTTTGACATTCGGGAGACACTCACGGACGCGCATCTGAAACGTCAAAAATGTTCCTGTTTGTCAACCCGTTTGTCAAAAATGTTCCCGTTTGTCAACCCCCGTGTCAAAAATGTTCCTGTTTGTCACTGTGACATTTGGGAACATTTTTGCCATTTGGGTTGACATTCGGGAACACTGACCACCGCATTCTAAAGTTTGCCAAATGTCAAAATGTAAGGGATATTTTGACATTTGGCATACTTTTGAATGGGGGGTCGGTGTTCCCGAATGGACAATGGCAAATGTCAAAAATGTTCCCAAATGTCACAGTGACTAAGGGGAACATTCTTGACACGGCAGGTTGTCCGAATAGGTCAGCTTTCAAGAGGAGCCTCTGTATTCTGACATTTGGTATACTTTTGAATGGAGTGGTGAGGGCTTCTATGTGTCAGTGTACCCCTGAGTGAAAGCATGGAGTATCAGTGTAGTGTCAGGACCACAAAGTCCCATTCTGACAGATGGGAACATTTTTGCCATTTGGGTTGACATTTGGGAACACCGACTCCCCATTCAAATGCATGCTAAATGTCAGAATGTAAGGGATATTTTGACATTTGGCATACTTTTGAACGGGGGGTCGGTGTTCCCAAATGGACAATGGCAAATGTCAAGAATGTTCCCCTTTGTCACTGTGACATTTGGGAACATTTTTGCCATTTGGGTTGACATTTGGGAAGACTGACCCCCCATTCAAATGTATGCTAAATGTCAGAATGTAAGGGATATTTTGACATTTGGCATACTTTTGAATGGGGGGTCGGTGTTCCCGAATGGACAATGGCAAATGTCAAAAATGTTCCCAAATGTCACAGTGACTAAGGGGAACATTCTTGACACGGCAGGTTGTCCGAATCGGTCAGCTTTCAAGAGGAGCCTCTGTATTCTGACATTTGGTATACTTTTGAATGGAGTGGTGAGGGTTTCCATGTGTCAGTGTACCCCTGAGTGAAAGCATGGAGTATCAGTGTAGTGTCAGGACCACAAAGTCCCATTCTGACAGATGGGAACATTTTTGCCATTTGGGTTGACATTTGGGAAGACCGACCCCCCATTCAAATGTATGCTAAATGTCAGAATGTAAGGGATATTTTGACATTTGGCATACTTTTGAATGGGGGGTCGGTGTTCCCGAATGGACAATGGCAAATGTCAAGAATGTTCCCCTTTGTCACTGTGACATTTGGGAACATTTTTGCCATTTGGGTTGACATTTGGGAACACCGACCCCCCATTCAAATGTATGCTAAATGTCAGAATGTAAGGGATATTTTGACATTTGGCATACTTTTGAATGGGGGGTCGGTGTTCCCGAATGGACAATGGCAAAAGTCAAAAATGTTCCCAAATGTCACAGTGACTAAAGGGAACATTCTTGACACGGCAGGTTGTCCGAATCGGTCAGCTTTCAAGAGGAGCCTCTGTATTCTGACATTTGGTATACTTTTGAATGGAGTGGTGAGGGTTTCCATGTGTCAGTGTACCCCTGAGTGAAAGCATGGAGTATCAGTGTAGTGTCAGGACCACAAAGTCCAATGTCACAGTGACATTTGGGAACATTTTTGACATTTGCCATTGGACGGCGGGCTGTCCAAATTGGTCAGCCTTCAAGAGGAGCCCCTGTTATGGAACATATTTCGATTACGCATTGATAAGACAACATCAAGTAATTTTTTCGTCTTTGACATTTGGGAACACCGACCCCCCATTCAAATGCATGCCAAATGTCAGAATGTAAGGGATATTTTGACATTTGGCATACTTTTGAATGGGGGGTCGGTGTTCCCAAATGTCAAAAATGTTCCAGAATGGACAAAACGTTAAGGCCTCGTTAAGGCCATTTCACTGGAGTTTGACCGTTTATACTAGAGCTAGAAACTTGCAACCTTTCCACACTGAAAGTAGGTGTTGCGGTGAAGAGCTGACATGAATTTGGTGGTTCTGCATGCATGTTAAGGTGCCTAAAAACCTGCACAAATGGGTCAGGGTAAGGGTGACCCTTATATTCTGACATTTAGCATACATTTGAATGGAGTGGTGACGGTTCCCGAATGTCAACACAAAATATCTGCATTGAATAGGCTGGAACTGGTTCTGCATACATTTGGCATGCTGGAACCAGTTCAGGATTCAAGAGGAGCCTCTATTATGGAACATATTTCAATTTCACATTGATAAGACAACATCAAGTCATTTTTTGGGCCTTTGACATTTGGGAACACCGACCCCCCATTCAAATGTATGCTAAATGTCAGAATGTAAGGAATTGACCATGCACTGATCACATGCAGTCTGTGTGTGTGTCTAGTTAAGGCCATTTCACTGGATTTTGACCCTTTATACTAGAGTTAGAAAGTTGCAACCTTTTCCAACTGAAAGTTGGTGTTACAGTGAAGAGCTGACATGAACTTGGTGGTTCTAGATGCATGTTAAGGTTCCTTAAAAGCCTGCACAAACTTGCACAAAATATTAGGGTTTGAATGACAAAATCTGACATTTGGCACACTTTTGAATGGGGCGGACAGGGTTCCCGAATGGACAATTGCAAATGTCAAGAATGTTCCCAAATGTACAATTGCAAATGTCAAAAATGTTCCCGAATGGACACAGACATAAGGAAACTGAAAGGTCAGAAGGCCTCGTTGAAAAATTTCAAATGTGCATATTTTCTCAAATAAAGGTCCCAGAGACCCCAGATTTTGCACAGACAGTGTTAGCGGGGCCTACAACAAGCCCACATCATCAAATATGTTCCCAAACGGAGAAAAGGTCAAAAGGTCACGTTAGGGTCGTTTGACTGGATTTTGACCCTTTATACTAGAGCTAGAAAGTTGCAACCTTTTCTAACTGAAAGTTGGTGTTGCAGTGAAAAGCTGATATGAATTTGGTGGTTCTGGGTGCCTGTTAAGGTGCCTAACGACCTGCACAAATGTCAAAGGGTCGGCAGGTGTCCCTTTTGTCAAATTTGACATTTGGGTTAGGGTTAGGGTTATGTGAATATTATATTTCAAATGTGCATATTTTCTCAAATAAAGGTCCCAGAGATCCCAGATTTTGCACAGGCAGTGCGGGCAGGCCCTAGAACAAGCCTGCATCGCCAAAACCCCTCTGCGGCATCTAGAAAAAAAATTAGGTTTATTGGAATAGTCAAGTGAGGATGGTGTGAGGATGGACAAGTTGAAGAGCCCCTGTCAAAGTTGGGCAGATTGGTGAATTTTTTTTTCTAAATTTGTCAGAGCTCTAATTTTTTAATATGTCGTTGCCACGCCCAAACGGGGCACTTCCGACTTTGTCCGGACGCTGTAGCACCTAGCGTTGCTGCGTGGGGAAGCTTGACACCCCACACACATTTGAATGGGAAATTTGGATGAATGGGAAGTTATACCCAAATGTCAACCCAAATGTCAAAAATGTTCCCGAATGGACAAAAGGTCACGTTAAGGCCTCGTTAAGGCCGTTTCACTAGAGTTTGACCCTTTAAACTAGAGCTAGAAACTTGCAACCTTTCCAAACTGACAGTAGGTGTTGCGGTGAAGAGCTGACATGAATTTGGTGGTTCTGCATGCATGTTAAGGTGCCTAAAAACCAGCACAAATGGGTCAGGGTAAGGGTGACCCTAATATTTTGACATTTAGCATACATTCGAATGGAGTGGTGAGGGTTTCCATGTGTCAGTGTACCCGGACCGCCGAGTGAAAGCATAGAGTATCAGTGGAGTGTCAGGACCACAAAGTCCCATTCTGACAGATGGGAACATTTTTGCCATTTGGGTTGACATTTAGGAACACCGACTCCCCATTCAAATGCATGCTAAATGTCAGAATGTAAGGGATATTTTGACATTTGGCATACTTTTGAATGGGGGGTCGGTGTTCCCAAATGGACAATGGCAAATGTCAAGAATGTTCCCCTTTGTCACTGTGACATTTGGGAACATTTTTGCCATTTGGGTTGACATTTGGGAACACTGTCCCCCCATTCAAATGTATGCTAAATGTCAGAATGTAAGGGATATTTTGACATTTGGCATACTTTTGAATGGGGGGTCGGTGTTCCCAAATGTCAAAAATGTTCCAGAATGGACAAAAGGTCATGTTAAGGCCTCGTTAAGGCCGTTTCACTGGAGTTTGACCGTTTATAGTAGAGCTAGAAACTTGCAACCTTTCCAAACTGAAAGTAGGTGTTGCGGTGAAGAGCTGACATGAATTTGGTGGTTCTGCATGCATGTTAAGGTGCCTAAAAACCTGCACAAATGGGTCAGGGTAAGGGTGACCCTTATATTTTGACATTTAGCATACATTCGAATGGAGTGGTGAGGGTTTCCATGTGTCAGTGTACCCGGACCGCCGAGTGAAAGCATAGAGTATCGGTGGAGTGTCAGGACCACAAAGTCCCATTCTGCAAATGTCAAAAATGTTCCCAAATGTCACAGTGACAAAGGGGAACATTCTTGACATTTGCCATTGTCCATTTGGGAACACCGACACCCCATTCAAAAGTATGCCAAATGTCAAAATATCCCTTATATTTTGACATTTGGCATACTTTTGAATGGGGGGTCGGTGTTCCCAAATGTCAGAAATGTTCCAGAACGGACAAAAGGTCACGTCAAGGCCTCGTTAAGGCCTCGTTAAGGCCGTTTCACTAGAGCTTGACCCTTTAAACTAGAGCTAGAAACTTGCAACCTTTCCAAACTGACAGTAGGTGTTGCGGTGAAGAGCTGACATGAATTTGGTGCTTCTGCATGCATGTTAAGGTGCCTAAAAACCTGCACAAATGGGTCAGGGTAAGGGTGACCCTTATATTTTGACATTTAGCATACATTCGAATGGAGTGGTGAGGGTTTCCATGTGTCAGTGTACCCGGACCGCCGAGTGAAAGCATAGAGTATCGGTGGAGTGTCAGGACCACAAAGTCCCATTCTGCAAATGTCAAAAATGTTCCCAAATGTCACAGTGACAAAGGGGAACATTCTTGACATTTGCCATTGTCCATTCGGGAACACCGACACCCCATTCAAAAGTATGCCAAATGTCAAAATATCCCTTATATTTTGACATTTGGCATACTTTTGAATGGGGGGTCGGTGTTCCCAAATGTCAAAAATGTTCCAGAACGGACAAAAGGTCACGTCAAGGCCTCGTTAAGGCCTCGTTAAGGCCGTTTCACTAGAGCTTGACCCTTTAAACTAGAGCTAGAAACTTGCAACCTTTCCAAACTGACAGTAGGTGTTGCGGTGAAGAGCTGACATGAATTTGGTGCTTCTGCATGCATGTTAAGGTGCCTAAAAACCAGCACAAATGGGTCAGGGTAAGGGTGACCCTTATATTTTGACATTTAGCATACATTCAAATGGAGTGGTGAGGGTTTCCATGTGTCAGTGTACCCGGACCGCCGAGTGAAAGCATAGAGTATCGGTGGAGTGTCAGGACCACAAAGTCCCATTCTGCAAATGTCAAAAATGTTCCCAAATGTCACAGTGACAAAGGGGAACATTCTTGACATTTGCCATTGTCCATTTGGGAACACCGACACCCCATTCAAAAGTATGCCAAATGTCAAAATATCCCTTATATTTTGACATTTGGCATACATTCGAATGGAGTGGTGAGGGTTTCCATGTGTCAGTGTACCCGGACCACCGAATGAAAGCATAGAGTATCAGTGGAGTGTCAGGACCACAAAGTCCCATTCTGCAAATGTCAAAAATGTTCCCAAATGTCACAGTGACAAAGGGGAACATTTTTGCCATTTGGGTTGACATTTGGGAGCACCGACCCCCCATTCAAAAGTATGCCAAATGTCAAAATATAAGGGATATTTTGACATTTGGTATACATTTGAATGGGGGGTCGGTGTTCCCGAATGGACAATGGGTTGACATTTGGGAACACTGACCCTGTAACTGTTGCAATTATATTGCTTATATAATTTATATAATTTGTCTACTTTTTCTAAGACTGTCATAATTGAGAGTGAATTTAAGTTGCCTTTGTTATTTATACATAATTTCATTTAGTACAAGTAATAGTACTTTTATTTTGAAGTCTCAGCCCAAAGTTATGTACAAGTCTCGTCGTGCTGCTCTCGCGTGAGTGAGACTCTTAAGCAAGCAGCAAGCGAGGATATCATATATGCACCGGTGAAAAGTTTATGCTGGTCAAAATAGACTTTAATTTTATGTGAACGGTTATAAGGAAGACTCGAAGACTATTCCCTTTTGCAGCATGCAGCCAACGAGTTTTCACGGTGGATTTGGAGAGAAGCCTTCAAATAAACCAGTAGCAAGAAAGCCACTTGTGTCTGCCTGTGCTTCGAGGGAATTACAGTGAAACCTCGGACTGTTCATCGACGCGAGTGGGCATTAAGTGACAGCGGCAAGTTCAAAGGACCAGCGGGCTTGTCACGACGTGATTACGGCGCACGGAGCTGTCATTGAAGGACTGACAGATGAGTTGAAAACATGCACTATACACCACATAAAGAAGTAAGAAGACGCACACAGTGTTAAAGAGCAACGTTATTAAGACAAAGCCATAAAGAACTTGGACACTAATAAGTCAAGAGTGGTCTAAGAAGAGGGCTTTTGTAAAGGTTTGCCAAAGGATTCTTACTGTGAATGATAGTTACTGTGGTGTGTGTGGTAAATGTTTTGACTTATTTGCTCATGTAATTTAGTTGAAGCTTGCCATTTATAGACACATTTAAGGTGCCAAATTTAAAGAGTAAATACATTTTTTCATTGAACTTTATATATTTCAAATTTAAAGTGTATTTTTGGAAATAAGTGAAGGCTATTTGCCATTTGATATTGAAGTTTTCAGAAGTTTGTTATATATATATTGAGTGTATTTTGAAAGGTAATATCCAAAGTTGAATTCAGCTGGTTTTGTTTTTGCACATTTTCAATTTCTAAGTGCATTTTGAACTCTATTGAAATACTGTTATTTAAATCATACCATTTGATTTGTTTAAGCCTTTAAGTATTTACATTTAAGAGACATTTACATTTGAGTAAGTGTTAAAGGTTGATTTAGAGGTTTCATTTACTATGTACATCTTCTATTTACAAAATTGAGTCAATTTAAAGCAATGATTCTAAAATGTCAGAGCCAAGTGAGCCTACAATTCAGGTAAGGGACAGTGTTAGGGATAGTGCAAATTCCCAAGACCGACCTGAAGAAGGTCGAGTGAGTGGTGCTGCAGCCCAGCAAGAGGAAGCGCAGCAGCTAAGACGAAGTCAGAGAACCAGAACTCTAACAGAGAAGGGTAGAGAAATGCAAGTCGAACAAATTAAAGCGCTTCAACAAAGGTTTAACTATATTTACAACAAATGGAGAACACAAGTTAAATCTTCTAAGCAGCCATTATCACAACCAACAGAGCCTTTATCTGATGATCTGCTTAATGATATCATTGGTGATGTCACGAGTCTTTCTCTAGATGTCCAGCGTGTTTATGATGAACTACGTAAAGTCTCAACTCCAGACCAGGACACGCGTCGAAGAGTGGATCTGTGTGTAGAGATTTCTACGTTCATTGTATCCAGAGCCTCAAGTCGACTGGACCGAAGGATTCTAGAAGAAGAAGAACAAGATTGGCCGGAAGCAGGCTCTCTCTTCGACTCAAGTACTTGTAAATCGGGTTCTGTCACTTCTATCTTGAAGGGTGCCTCAGAGCATTCAAGCAGGTCTTCTGTAAAACGACAAGAAGCTGCCGCTGATGCTGCTGCAAGCCAAGCAGTTCTGAAAGTGTTACAAGAACAAGAAAGAGAACAATTGGAAATACAGCACCTAGAAGCAGAAGCTAAAAAGAAGATAGCTAATCAAGAGGCAGCAGTTGTAAAGCGTCGTTTAGAACAAGAAGCAGAAGAGGTGAAACGAAGAATACAGAGAGAGGAAGAGGAAGCTAAAATTAAAGCTAACCAGGAAGAAGAGCATGCAGCTCTACAAAAGACTCTGGAGGAAAAACGGAGAAAGATACAGCATTTGGAGGCAGTGAAAGGTCTCAATGCAGCACGAGCAAGAATGCAGGTGTACGATCAAGTGATGGCCATAGAAGAAGAGCGGAAAGACATACTAGAACATGATATGGTAGCAGATAACCAAGTGCCTGCTCCCACAAGTCCTCTGTCCCTGTATACGTCTCCCGTACCACAAGCTGTGACCACCTCCTCAAATGAAAGTACAACAGAGCTCGTTAAGGTGCTGGCAGGCGCTTTAAGTGCAAACAGAATTCCAATTCCTGAACCTTCAGTATTCAGTGGGGATCCATTGAAATACAATGACTGGAAACTCTCCTTTGAAACACTGATCGACCAGAAGAACATTCAAGACAAAGAGAAGATATACTACCTCCGTAGATATGTAAGTGGACAAGCTAAGAAAGCACTCGATGGCTATTTCCTACTCGGAACCAAATCTGCCTATGTTGCTGCATGGGAGATTTTGGAGGAGAGATACGGAAATCCATTTACAATTGCGAAATCGTACAGAGACAAGCTCCAAGCGTGGCCCAAGATGGGATCTAAGGACAGCTTTGAGTTCAGAGAGTTCGTCGATTTTCTCCGTAGTTGCGAGGCTGCCATGGTCCACATCAAGGCGTTGGAAATCTTGAATGACTGTAATGAAAACAGGAAAATTCTTTCAAAGTTACCGGATTGGCTAACAGCGAGATGGAACCGGAAGGTTATTGAAGTAGAAGAAGAGAGTAACCAATTCCCCTCCTTCAGCCAATTTGTCAAATTTCTGACAAGGGAAGCAAAAATTGCCTGCAACCCTGTCACATCGCTGCAGTCACTGAAACAAGGTGAGGCTGAAAAACCAAAATGCCAAAGACATCAAAGCTTCGGAGCAAAGTCACTGACCACAAGTTCCAGTGAAAATACTGTCATAACATGCATTTTCTGTAAGAAGACCTGGCATACTTTGCACAAATGCAGGAAGTTCATGGAGAAAGCAGTTTCAGACAGAATCAAATTCGTTCAAGCCGAAAGGCTATGCTTTGGTTGTCTCAAGTCTGGTCACTACTCAAAGAGTTGCAACAGTAGGAGTGTTTGCGACATGTGCCACAAGCGGCATCCTACCTGTCTGCACGAGGAGCGAGCCAAAGAAGAACAAAGACCGTCACAAGCCAAGCAAAATCCAAGTCAAAAGAAGCCAAGTACAAGTCAAGAAAACTACAAAGAAAAACCTCAATCAATACAACACAAGGAAACAACCACAGTCGCTACTTCAAATAGAGTAATACTTGATGAAGCTAACACGCAAACAGCTGCAATAATTCCTGTCTGGCTTTCATCCATAACTCAACCAGCAAAGGAAGTCCTTGTATATGCTCTGTTGGATTCTCAAAGCGACACAACCTTTGTTCTAAGTGAAGTAGCTGAAGCTTTGGAAGCAAACAAAGAACAAGTCAAGCTCAAGCTCTCTACTATGACCTCAAGAACCACAGTAGTAAGTTCTCAAAGAGTAAACGACCTACAAGTCCGAGGCTTTTACTCCGGTAAGAAGATCCCCTTACCACCAGTCTACACACGTGAGTTTATTCCAGCCAACAGAACTCACATACCAACAAATGAAACTGCAAAAGCTTGGTCCCATCTAGAGCACCTCCAAGAAGAGATAGCATCTCTGCAGGACTGCGAAGTAGGTCTGCTCATTGGGTACAACTGCTCACAAGCCCTACTTCCAAGGGACGTTGTGTCTGGCAAAGAAAATCAGCCTTACGCACAGCGTACAGACCTTGGATGGAGTATTGTTGGCCACGGGAATCCCTGTGTAGACTACGGCGACGCCATCGGAATCAGCCATCGCATAGTAGTGAGACAAGTGACACCAGGTATGGAGCCTTCTATCAATCTCAAAACTGAAGTACACTATGTGAGCCGAACCAAAGTAAAAGAAATTACTCCCTCAGACATCATAAAAGTCCTTGAATCAGACTTCTCAGAAAGAGCTGGAGAAGATGATCCTGTGTCTCAAGAAGATCTCAAGTTCCTGTCGAAGTTGAGAGAAAACATCACACAAAAGGACAATGGTCACTACGAAATGCCATTACCGTTTAAAGAGGAAAGACCAAAATTACCTAACAACAAGACATGTGCAATACACCGCTTGAATTGTCTTGAAAGGAGACTAAAGAGAGATCAAAGGTATTACAAAGACTACGTAAACTTCATGGATGAGATCATTTCACGTGGCGACGCAGAGAAGGTCCCTGAGGAAGAAATTGACAACAATTCGGCTTGGTACATTCCACATCATGGAGTTTATCATCCACAGAAACCAGGGAAAATACGTGTAGTATTTGACTGTTCTGCCAAGTTTCAAGGAACATCCCTCAACGACCATCTGCTCACCGGTCCTGACTTGACAAATACATTGGTGGGTGTCCTATGCCGCTTCCGAAAAGGTTCTGTTGCAGTCATGTGTGACATCGAAAAAATGTTCTACCAGTTTCACGTGAAAGAGGAAGATCAAGATTATTTAAGATTCCTATGGTGGGAAAATGGCAACTTGGAAACCACCCCATCAATCTACAGAATGAAGGTCCACTTGTTTGGAGCGGCCTCGTCTCCTGGCTGTGCCAACTTCGGCCTGAAACATCTGGCAGCACAAGGGCAAGGTCAGTTCAGCGAAGACGCCATACGCTTCATTCAAAGAAATTTCTATGTAGACGATGGTCTGACAAGCGTTCAAACTGAGAAGGAAGCCATCCAACTTGTCAAAGAATCAAGAGAACTTTGCAGCACTGGCAAGTTAAGACTCCACAAGTTTGTTTCCAACAGTGAGAACGTGATGGCAACCATCCCAGAAGAAGAATGCGCCACAATCAAAGATCTAGACATGGCCTTGAGTTTACCACATATGGAGAGAGCTCTTGGAGTAGAGTGGTGCATCACATCTGACTCATTCAAATTCAGAGTTCAAGTAAAACTCAATCCGCTAACAAGAAGAGGTGTGCTCTCTACCGTAGCCTCTATGTATGATCCCTTGGGGTTCATGGCACCCTTCGTCCTTTTGGGGAAACAAATACTTCAGCAAATGTGCAGAGAGAAGATCGGCTGGGATGAGGAACTTCCGGAAAACCTAAGACCGCGGTGGGAGTCCTGGATCAGAGACCTACCTAAGCTGGCTGAAATGCAAATCAAAAGATGCTTCTTACCTCCAAGTTTCGGCAACGTTAAAAGGTATGAGCTTCACCATTTTGCGGATGCAAGTGTCTCCGGATATGGTGAATGTACTTACCTGCGAGCCATTAACAAGTTAGACGAAGTCCATTGCTGTCTGGTAATGGGAAAGTCAAGAGTTTCACCAACCAATGTCACAACTATACCGAGACTTGAACTCTCTGCGGCAGTTGTTGCAGTTCGAACCAGCGACATGCTCCGGAATGAGCTAGAAATCCAAGATCTGCAAGAGTTCTTTTGGACGGATTCCACAGTCGTTCTTGGCTACATAAACAATGACGCCAGAAGGTTTCAAGTGTTCGTAGCCAACCGAATACAGAGAATTAAGTCAAGTACAAAGCCTGAACAATGGGCTTATGTTGCCTCTGAGGACAATCCGGCAGATCATGCCTCTCGAGGTTTGACTGCAGAGCAACTTAAGACCTCAAACTGGTTCACAGGACCAAAGTTTCTGTGGCAAAAAGAACTACCTGACAGAGAACGCAAGGTGGGAGAAATCAAGGAAAATGATCCTGAACTCCGCAAGGCCCTTGTGTGTAACACTAAGGCAAAGGAAGACAGATCATTATTGGATCGCCTACAGAAATTCTCTGATTGGTCAAGGGCAGTAAGAGCAGTTGCCAGATTGAAACGACAAATCAAAGAATACAAAGGTGTGAAGCAAAGAACCAATGAAAGTACAAGCCTAGAAGAAAGGAAAGAAGCAGAACTTACTATTATCAAGTTAGTTCAAGAAGAAGCATTCTCAGATGAGATAAAGAGCTTGAAACTAAAGAAAGTACTTGCCAAGACCAAAGACAGTAAGCTGTTCAAGTTAAGTCCATTCTTGGACGAAGAAGGTATCCTAAGGGTGGGAGGACGCCTAAGTCAAGCCACGTTGCACCCACACGTGAAGCATCCGGCAATACTCCCAAAGAACAGCCACATATCAGCTTTACTTATCAAGCACCTTCACAAAAGAGTACATCATCAAGGACGTGGAATGACGATGAACGAACTGCGAGCTAATGGATGGTGGATCCTGGGATGCAGCAGTGCAGTCTCGTCACACATCTTCAAATGTGTCAAGTGCAGAAAGTACAGAAGACGTACTGAAGAACAAAGAATGGGTGACTTACCACAAGATAGAACGGAAACGACTCCACCTTTCGCTTACACCGGCATAGACTGCTTTGGTCCGATCTATGTTAAAGAAGGAAGGAAGGGTCTCAAAAGATATGGTCTCTTACTTACCTGTTTATGTTCAAGGGCCATACACATAGAGATGATTGATGACATGACAACTGACGCATTTATTAATGCCTTAAGAGCGGTTATTGCCATAAGAGGAAATGTTCGTCAACTAAGATGTGACCAAGGAACCAATTTTGTTGGTGCAAGAAGAGAGTTTACAGAACTCATGAAAGGAATGGATCAAGAAAGAGTGAAGGCTCTAGGATGTGAGTTTCTTATGAACCCTCCAGCAGCAAGTCACATGGGCGGTGTTTGGGAGAGGCAAATAAGAACCATAAGAAGTGTTCTTACTGCTATTCTCGACCAGTCAGCACAAAGGCTTGACAGCACCTCTCTAAGGACGTTCCTGTATGAGGTTATGGCCATTATTAACAGCAGACCACTCACCGCGGAACATTTGAATGACCCATCCGGACCTGAACCTTTAACTCCGAACCATATCCTTACAATGAAGTCCACAATCATTCTGCCCCCACCTGGACAATTTGTCAGAGAAGATCTTTATCTGCAGAAGAGGTGGCGCCGAGTGCAGTATTTGGCTAATGAGTTTTGGACTCGATGGAAGAAAGAATATCTTCTGAACTTACAATCAAGACAAAAGTGGCACAAGAACAGAAGGAACTTGAAGGTTAATGACATCGTCCTTCTACAAGATGATCTGGCACCACGCAACGAATGGAAGCTGGCCAGAATCACAGAAATCTATCCAGGGTCAGATAGTAGGGTGAGAAAACTAAGATTGCTGGTTAGTAACACCACATTTGACACAAAGGGGAAACCCACAACTAAAACGGTGTTCCTTGAAAGACCTGTACAGAAGGTTGTTACTCTGCTTGAGGCAGACTAAGGTTTAATGTTTTGCCTGAAATTCCATGTTAAATGGTTAATAACAGGAAATGTTTCATTGAGAAGTTGAAGTGTTTACTTGCAACAACCATTGTGTTTAGAGAAATCCCACACTAAGGTTTGTGTGATTTTGGTGGGAGTGTAACTGTTGCAATTATATTGCTTATATAATTTATATAATTTGTCTACTTTTTCTAAGACTGTCATAATTGAGAGTGAATTTAAGTTGCCTTTGTTATTTATACATAATTTCAGTTAGTACAAGTAATAGTACTTTTATTTTGAAGTCTCAGCCCCAAGTTATGTACAAGTCTCGTCGTGCTGCTCTCGCGTGAGTGAGACTCTTAAGCAAGCAGCAAGCGAGGACATCATATATGCGCCGGTGAAAAGTTTATGCTGGTCAAAATAGACTTTAATTTTATGTGAACGGTTATAAGGAAGACTCGAAGACTATTCCCTTTTGCAGCATGCAGCCAACGAGGTATTTTGTTTTGTCTGTATTACTTTGGTAATATGTTATTCCACATGCTGTGCATGCTATTGTTTTATGTTATGCTAACATGGGCTCTATATTTTCTCGTCAATACTGTGTGTTTAGTTTTCACGGTGGATTTGGAGAGAAGCCTTCAAATAAACCAGTAGCAAGAAAGCCACTTGTGTCTGCCTGTGCTTCGAGGGAATTACACTTATGTTATTTTCGCCAAAAACGGCACATTTTAGTTACTTACGTTTCGGCCGTAACTTGGGACCAAACGGGAGTTAAAGCGATCGTCAGGGGGGATTCCCCAGCCATTTTAGTCCAGCCAGACTGAATCCCTATGGAGGGTGCAGTGGCTCTTCGTCGCCCTCTGGTGGCCGCATCGAAGCACTGACACCAATGAGCCATATATCATTCTCTTCCTCTTACTCAGGCGAAACTGGGGATACCTCATACAGCACTGAGGACCCTTGCATTCTCTATTAATCTGCCTGAATAGCATAGATCTCTTCAGACATATATGAATATTGATTCCTAATCATTGTGTTTATTACTTTTTCAATGTTTTTGGGAGATGTATGTTATTTGTAACATGGCTATATGGAAATGAGTAGTGTTTTGAAGTAAAACTCCCAGTAAACAGGCATAATGTAAATTGTAAACTTGACCAAAACCTGGAGACCGCCTGAGTATATTTTTAGGAATTGTACATAAATGTTGTATTTTGGTGTATTTCCATCAAATTTACAGTTACAGTTGTAGTCAAAGACTATGAGAAGACATTCAGTTGCATTATTATCCATGGGATCTTGGTTATAATGGTGATATTGCCTTAAAATTTAGAATTATATACTAGGCGAGGATGAAAATCTTACTTTTTCCTTTATTGCATCTCCATTTACTCTGGAATGGTAACAGATATAGGTTTACTTACACTGAATTAATATTCCTTAGCTTCTTACCTATCAAAGGAGACCAGAAATATGCATATAGGCCTTATGGTTGAGGAGCTATTCCTGATTCATTTGGGGTATATTATTTTAGGCGTTTTTTCCTAGGGATAGGGCTAGGGCTTAACAGGTTAAACCACGTAATGAAAAATCTAAAACTATACTAACTCTGGGTTCCTAAGTAGAAAATAAAAAAAAAAGTACTGTAGTACTGGTACTGTACCAGTCTGGTACTATAGTACTGATACTACATCATATATATCCTCTCCTCTGCAGTCTAAATCCACCAGCTAGGAGTTTCTCGCTCAGTGGTTCAGTGTTTTGATGCGGGTGTGGAGAATCTTCCTCTGGAGCATCAGAAACAATCTTCGCCCTCTTTGCCCTCTGTCTCATGTTTAATGCATGACTGATAACGGACCGTCTTTGAAACAGCTCAGTTTCCACAAGTCACACAGTGTGAAAGCTGTGAGCTGTTGACAGCGTGTGTGTGTGTGTGTGTGTGTGTGTGTGTGTGTGTGTGTGTGTGTGTGAATGAGAAAATAATTTATTTCACTTTGGAAGAGCACAGTTTTATTTTGGAAGATGATTCACACAATAACGTGCAGCAACAACTAACTTTCTACTACAATAAAACCTGTTTTCTTATTTTGTCGGTTGCCTGTAGTTTGTTTTACTTCAGTGATTAATAAGGTTGTATTCAGTTAGTCATATTTGAAAATAATGCCTTTGTGTCTGTCATTATTTAGATTCTTCTGCTGGTAATGTGGTTTTAGGTTGACAAAATGTATTGGCCCAATGAATTCAAGTAGCACAATTGTTTTAGGGTGTAATGCAAAAGAAAAGTAACGAGTAATGTATAATTTCATACTTTTTTCCTGTAACGATACCAACTCTGGTTGTAAATACTCACTAACTACTATACACAAGAGGTAAAAAACAAAAAAATACAAAAAAAGTAGTGATCTACCAGGGAAATTTCTCACTAGAAAAGTAGTGCAAAGAGAAGCACCTGTGTTTATAAGACCTCTAAAACCAAATGGAGGCCTTCTGCGGACGGGGTTACTACTGCAGGTCAGTGTTGGTAATGTAATTTAGTGCGTTGTATGTCAGCAATATTTTTTTTTTCTCATTCTTTTTTTATTGTACATTAGTACAAATAACAATAAAGACAAATAACAACGACAATAACAATCAACCCCCCCCCCCCCCCCCACAACAGTAAACATAGACGTAACCAAGCAGACAAACAAAAAATAAATAAATTAAATTAAAAATATACAGGGTCAGGTATACAGGGTCCAGTCAGAGTCTCTCTATACGCCCACAAGGGAGACCATGTCCTCCAGAATATGTTCGATTTCTGATGCAAGTCATAAGTCAGTTTTTCCAGGGGTAAAAAGATTGCGGCCTGTGACAGCCACATACTTGTAGAGGATACTTGTGGAGTAGACCATAACTAGTATACATTTTTTAGCTAGATAAACCAGAATATTTAACAAACACTGTGTCTTTGTCAAAGATCGTAACTGGATCATAACTCAAGAGATACAGGCTTGAACTCATAACAAATTGTTTTCCTATAATGTTTTGAGTGGTTGAGTGAACATCTTTCCAATAACTTTGGATCTTGTCACAGGTCCAGAATGAGTGGATAAGAGTACCTGCAGAGGTGGAAAGTAACTAAGTACATTTACTCGAATACTGTACTTAAGTACAATTTTGAGGTACTTGTACTTTACTTGAGTATTACCATTTTATGCTACTTTATACTTCTACTCCACTACATTTCAGAGGGAAATATTGTACTTTTTACTCCACTACCTTTATTTGATAACTTAAGTTACTAGTTACTTTGCAGATTCAGATTATTAATACAAAATATAATCAACTAATACATTGTGATGTATTATTATAGATTACTGTAAGCTACCCAGCAGTATATAAAGTAGTGGAAATCAGCCCCACCTTTTCCAGCTGCAACATTAAAGTGATGCTTACACATTAATGCATCAATAATTATAATTCAATAATATAATATATACTGTATTATTCTGAAATGGGCCATTCTGCATAATGAGTACTTTAACTTTTGTTGCTTTAAGTACATTTTGATGCTAATACTTTTGTACTTTTACTTAAGTAACATTTTGAATGCAGGACTTTTACTTGTAACAGAGTATTTTTATACTGTGGTATTTCTACATTTACTTAAGTAAAAGATCTGAGTACTTCTTCCACCACTGAGTACCTGCATGCGCTTTACATTTAAAACACAAAGTAGAAGTGTTCGGGAACATTTCAGCATGTCAGCAATATTAATGAACAATCCAGACGACACAAATGTTTTACTTTATTACTCATGTAAATCACTGAGGGGACGCATCACTCCTGTCAGCTTCCTCAAAGTCTTTGTAATTTCTGAATCATATACTATCGATCCGGACTGCACCACAGCTGACAGAGTGCAGAGAGTTTCCTGAACAACAGTATCGGTTATTTCTCGGGGGAACAACATTTTTTTTTACGGTTTTTTTTCCACCTCCACAATGCATACTGTCACATTTTTGCAGTGCGAAATTTTGAGTCATGAACTTTCGCTGCATCCCTAGTAACGAGGACCGTCTCCTGTTTCCCCGCATGATAATGTGGTCGTAATAACCACAACAGTCTTCCATTATGACATCACATAATCAGTGTAATACGTGCAGAGTCCTTAATCCTCGACAAAAACGATCTTGTCTACTTGTAAAACTAACGAAAATAATATAAAAATATATGTGAAATGTTTTTAGTTTTTGTCTTTTAGTTTATGTGCAGGGTAAAATTGAATGAATCTTCAGCTATTTTTACTTGATACTATGTGATGAGATGGTGATATGATGCTAAACAAAAACTACCAAACCAAACTGACTAAAACTAAACTGAAATTTAAATAAAAAATGTTTTCAAAGTTTTTTCATCTCCACAATGCATACTGTCACATTTTTGCAGTGCGAAATTTTGAGTCACGAACTTTCGCTGCATCCCTGGTAACGAGGACCGTCTCCTGTTTCCCCGCCTGATAATGTGGTCATAATAACCCCAATAGTCTTCCATTATGACATCACATAATCAGTGTAATACGTGCTTAATCCTCGACAAAGATGATTCCCCCGACAACATCAGATTGCCGCGATGCACTGGCCTTAATTCATTATATTTAATTCATATTAACTGTTTAGATTTAATTCACATTAGTTTCATTAGTGAAAGTGGAGCCAGTCAAGTCAGCCGGTTTGACTGGCGTGACCTTTGACCTTTTGACTGCCGTGGAGCAGATTGGAGAAGTGGCTTGACTGGCAGGATATGACCTTATTTAGAGTTTCATGTCCCAAACCCACTCCACTCCAACTCCCTGTGGTATCTACTGAGTAAACCACATTTACACACACACACATACACACACGCGCACACACACACACACACACACACACACACGCACACACACACACACACACACACGCTCTTGCAACTGTACACACACATACAGGCAAACACACGCTTCCAATTGCATACAAATGCACCTACACACACACACACGCTATCTCTTTTTTTTCTCTTTGTCTATCTCACTCTTTCTATCACACACACACACACGCACACACACACACACACACACACACAGCAGCCAAACCCTGTCAATACCCCTGGTGGATTATGGGTAAATAAGACTGTGTTGGAGTGATGGAGGGAAGACAAACCCACAGGGACGACCATCCCTCTGTACCACCATCTGTCTGTCTCTGATCAACCAATCAGCTGTACAGCAGTCTGTCTGTCTGTCTGCCTGTCTGTCTGTCTGTCTGCCTGTCTGCCTGTCTGTCTGTCTGTCTGTCTGCCTGTATGTCTCTCTGTCTGTCTGTCTGTCTAACTGCCTGTCTGTCTGTCTGTCTGTCTGTCTGTCTGTCTGTCTGTCTGTCTGACTGTCTGCCTGTCTGTCTGTCTGTCTGCCTCTCTGTCTCTCTGTCTGTCTAACTGTCTGCCTGTCTGTCTGTCTGTCTGTCTGTCTGCCTGTCTGTCTAACTGTCTGCCTGTCTGTCTGCCTGTCTGTCTCTCTGTCTGTCTAACTGTCTGCCTGTCCACTTAAGTTCCACGTAACATTAGGTTTGATATAAGTGATGATGAGTCAAGCCCCTGATGTGAAGCAGAGGATCGGTACACAACATCCTGCTTATTAACGGCTAGTTATCAAAAAAAAAAATCATTTAACACTTTACACTAAGTTTCTGCTGTGGTAGTAAACTTTACAGTAACTTTGTAGTAAGTCACTGCTGTTGCAGTGAACTATAAAGTAACTGCTGTTGTAATAAACTTTACAGTAAGTTACTGCTGTGGTTGTATATTTGGCGGTAAACTTTATAGTAAGTTACTGTGGTGGTATTAAACTTTACAGTAAACGTTACAGTAAGTTACTACTGTTGTAGTAGACTTTGCAGTAAGTTACTGCTGTTGTATTAAACTTTACAGTAATATTTACAGTAACATACTGATGTTGTATTGAACTTTATAGTAATTCACTGCTGTTGTAGTAAATTGCAGTAAACTTTATAGTAAGTCACTGCTGTTGTAGTAAACTTTACAGTAAACATTATAGTAAGGTATTGATGTGGTAGTAAACGTTGCAGTAAATTGTACAGTAACTTATTGCTATGGTAGTAAATTACAGTAAAGTTTACAGTAACTTACTGCTATGGTAGTAAATTACAGTAAGCTGTACAGTAACCTACTGTTATAGTAAACATTATAGTAAGCCACTGCTGTTGTAGTAAATTTTGCAGTAAACTTTTTAGTAAGTTACTGCTATGCTAGTAAACTGCAGTAAACTTTACAGTAAGTCACTGCTCTCGTAGGAAACTTAACAGTGAACTTTACAGTAGGTTATTGCTGTGGTAGTAAACTTTACAGTAAACTTTGTAGTAAGTTACTGCTGTGGTAGTAAATTGCAGTAAACTTTATAGCAAGTTACTGCTGTGGTAGTAACCTTTGCAGTGAATTTTATAGTAATTTACTGGTCTGGTAGTAAACTTTACGTAAACATAACGTTCTTAAAGTTTGATTAGCTACTAGAAGATTAATTTAAAGTTCCCTGGTTTCCTGATAAGGTTAAGTCAATTAATTTTACATTACCTAGTTCGGTTTACTTTTTACATTGTGTCCTACAAACACAATGTAAAAACTAAATCATACTTCAATGTAAAAACTTAATCAAACTTCAATGTAAAAACTTAATCAAACTTCTTCATTGTAACTGGCCTTAATCCTGTGTTGAAGGAGTGATATTAGTGGCCTTGCTAAGTAGTCACATTAGTTAAGTTGTAATAGTAACTTCTATTGGTAAAATATAGTAACTCATAGTATATAATATAGTTTGAATCATATCTCTGACCCACATAGATATGAGCCATATAGATATGAAACATATATGTTTTTGCGTAGAAATCTAAAAATTTGCTCTCACAAGCTAAGTTTTTTTTTTTTTTTTCATTATTACGGGGACACTTTAAGACAGTAAAACACGGACCACACACACACACACACACAGACAAATTCACATACATTGGCCAGACTCATATACAGGCACAGGCAGACACACACACACATGGATGCACCCACCCACACAGACAGGAAAATGTCCACACGCACACACACACACACACACACACACACACACACACACACACACACACACACACACACACACTGTCACAGGTGTTTTTACCAGGGCTGCCAACGGTGTGAATAGGTTTCAACGCTTGCAGATCAGAGATGAACCACAGAGCTTCATTATGACCCAGTATGACTGGTGAGAGAGAGACAGAGAGAGAGAGAGAGGAGAGGGGGAGAGAGACAAGAAAGGGAGAGAGGTAGACAAGAGAAGGAAGAAAAAAAAGGCAAAGAGGGAGGGAGATAAAGGGAATATGGCAGACAGAAAGAAAAAAGGAAAAGAGTGTGTGTGTGTGTGTGTGTGTGTGTGTGTGTATGATGGGTATGCGTGGATGAGTGTGTGTGCAAGTATTCCCTTACACACCCCTACCTAACCAACCTGCTCAGGAGTGTAACACTGAATTAGTTTGACACCCAAATCAAACTAAACGTTTGACACCAGAACCCTCACATTTGGTGTTTTCCGCCCCGGGGCAGGCGGGGCTCTGAGGGGCACAGCGGGGCCCCCCAAAATATTCTGAGGTGTTGATCTTCATCGCTCCTGGCTCTGCTGCTGCCGTCTCCTACACTCCCAGAAGATTACGTTTTCTTCTCTTTTCTGTCTGTTGTTGTAAGGAATGGTCAGGTGACTCCTTGTTTAACCCTCATCCTCCCAACAAGGACTACAGACTGGGCTCCCCGGGGACCCCAAGAATAAACTACTGTGAGAAACAACCATCATAGCAAAATGTTAACTTATTTCCTCTCAAAACATTATTAGTTATGTAATTAATGTCATCTGAAAAAAAACAGATCATTATTATTATTTTCGGAAAGTTACAGTTACCGTATTTCCTCTAATATTTGCCCGGGCTTTATTTAGCTCAACTGCAAAGGGTACCAGGCCTTTATTGGAAGCAGGCTTATATTAGAGACAGGCCTTTATTTCTAATTCCCTCTGTTTGATAAGTATATTTGCTCATATTTTAGTACGAAGCCTCCTTGTTTTCTGATCTGCTTCTGTTGGGGTACGTTAGGTAGCCGTTTTTTTGTTACTGCAACGCATTACCGATAATTACGGTAATCAATGACGGCACGCTCCAGAGACTTTCACCGGCCGAGCCGTCTTGTGGCACTTGTACATTACTACACACTATAGTTAAATTATATGACAGGCACCAGGAGTTTACCGGGATCCACCATTGTTTTTTCCTTTGTTTTTTTCCCCGGCCTGTATTTGGGGCCGGCCTTTATTTGTTCGTGTCGACCACGGCCCCGGACATTATCGGAGACCCGGCT
>NW_027279707.1:117500-129825 GCF_046629955.1 Centroberyx affinis
ATGTGGTTCTAACAGGAGAGAGGACAGAGTTCACACTGGATTCTTTTCACTGGAAACATTAGAAACGAGAAAATAAAGTGCAGAAACAAAGTAAAGTCAGATTCCTCTTCTCACTGTGAATGGATCCACAGTTTGTCAGTTTACAGTTGATCCAGTTTCTGCTGCTGATGGAGAGACACACAATCTGTTCTGTGATGGATGGATTTAAAATGGACTGAAGTTTTTAAATAACTGATGACGTTTCATTCAGCCATCCTTGGAAATATAACGGAGCGGCCAAGTCTTGGTCCAATGCAGGTAGTGTGCGTGTGTGTGTGTGTGTGTGTGTGTGTGTGTGTGTGTGCTTGTCTGCTTAGGTGTATGTCTGTACAAGTGGGTGTTTGCATATTCGCCACGTAATCTCAAGTGTGTGAGTGTGTTTGTCCGTCCGTGTGTGATCTTGGAAGACTCACTCTCTCTCTCTCTCTCTCTCTCTCTCTCTCTCTCTCTCTCTCTCTCTCTCCGACAGACGGACGGAGAAAGGATTTATAATTAGCGGGGTTTCGATAAGGCAGGTGAGTGATCTCGAGTGGAGAGTCTGAGCCGCTGAACACACAGGCCTTCAATTGGTTTCATTATCACACTAATAACTTTTATCAGCCACAAAATACAGATGCTAATTAGAGAGACGTGGCAGATACAAGTGGACCTGGACTCTCTGATCCTCTAACGAAGCAAAGCGTGTTGAAAGAAACTCGTTAAGAGGCTTTGTTAATTGACGCGCGGAGAGGTTTGGATGGAAGCTGAGAGAGAGAGAACACACCGCCTGATGACAGTCTGGGTGCTGGACAGAGAAACACAGCCTCAGTGAAAATAAGTCACTTATTAAAGCTGCAACAAAACAAGATATTTATGTAAAAATACAGCCGTCTTATCAATGTAAATGACATGAAGTGTGTGTGCAGCAGAGCAGAGAGTCTCATCCTGTAGATTCTCCCTGATTGACCAAATTAAATTCTGCTGTCAGTCTTGAGTTAATTTATAGAGTTTTACTTAAACAAATATTTCTCAGAGGCAGAGCTGCTCTGGAGGAACAAATAATCTCATTGGTTTAATTAAACCTCAGTGGGCGGAGCCAAAGAACCTGTTTTTTTTTGCCTAAGTAAATTAGACTGAAGCTCAGTGAAAAAGATGAGAGGTAAGAGACGAGGAAGCTAATATTATGAAGCCTAGCGCTCTAACTGAAAAAAACAATCCATACTAAGTTAAGATAGTTAGCTAGCTGCTGACCGTCAACATCATGATGTCATGGTCATGAATGAATTTAAAAAAACATGTCATTGTCATTTTTTTATTATTATTTTGACCAGAGTTCCTTCTTTGCAATTGAAGTTGTGCAAAATATTTTATTCCCCCTCCACAGTGAGGTCAGAGGTCAGAGGTCAGAGGTCAGGGTCTTGCTCAAGGACACTTCAGCAGGGGGGAGGAGCTCGCCAAGTTGGGGGCTTGAACTCTGGTCCTCCGGTTGAAGGACCCCCCCCCACACACACACACACACACACCATGGCACCCTGCTGTCACATTAATAATTAATTAACTGAATCAGACTTCTGGCTAGCTTGGCAGAGACATAAGTTAGGGCAGGGATGTGAATTCTTTATTAGTACTTATTAAAGCTAAACCCCAAACCCAAACCTGTGTAACACCTGACCTGTTGTACTCTATAGAAGGTGACATCATCACCTGGTGCCAAAGATCAGCCAATAGCAGATGGCAGTTTCAGTAGCATGCTTTTTAGATGTCAGGCTCTACATGGATTTGGGTTTGAGGTTTAGTTGCTCTTTAAGTTTTCTTTCATCCCATTGCAACAATGATCCTTCTGGTTTTTGTTTCATGGGTTGGTGTTGAAGGGATGTGAGGACGTCCTGATGGACAGAAACATGGTGAAATAAAACAACATGTAAACACAAACACTCACTGGATGCAGGACAACTTGAGCATGGGCTTTGATTAAGAAATGAGTGACTCAAGGACGCAGTTTACCGGGATTGTAGAACAGCTGAGAGTCCAAAAGCTTTTAGAAAATGCTACAACACACCAGGACTCCCACCATGGCCTTGATGTAAAGTTACATTACCTTTTCATGACTAAGAACATTTCCGTGACCTAAACATGTTTGTACTTCCTGGTTTGTTGATGTTGTTTTTCTAAAGGGGTGAACAGTCTGATTCCACTCCAGTGAAAACCACCAACTAACGTGATGAATGTGTGAAACAAGTTGGAAAATACATTCTGTTACTGTTACATATTACTGTAAAGAGAAAACACATTTGTAAAACTCCCTGATATTCCCTGATTTACCCACATGATTTAATCAAATTCCCAGACTTTACTAGTCTGATGATGCCTCAAATTTCCATGATATTCCAGAAATTCCTGATCGTGATTGTAATAAAAGAGAATGCCCAAATAATACTAAATTTTTAATCAATAATAATTACCCACTTATCTGTTTAGAACAGCATTTTTGCAGACACCAATGGTCCACTTGATAATCTCAATGACAACCAACAAACACAGTACATATATACACACACACACACACACACACACAGGTTTCTACATACTGTAAGTCACCCTGGTTTAACAGCACATAGATAGATACTCAGTTCCTGTGTACTGGCAAATACAACACATCATTTTCTGACCTAATATCTATTTTAGAAAAATTATAGAAAAAATATTATTAGAAAAATTATAGAAAATATATTACGTAATTCATTCACCTTCCTGCCCAAGCCGGTTCCACACACACACGCACACACACACACACACACACACACAAACCAGGCCCAGCTGCAAACACAATGTCAACGCTCCCATAATTGCATCAGATTTTGAACTGCATTCCCAGCAATACACAATTACACTTTAATCACACATATTAGTGTACAATAATTGCATTGAAGGAAACAATAGAATGAGAAGGTAATTGGATGGAAGGGAAACAAGTGCAGGTTAGTAAATAGTGAAATTAATGAGGTGTTGGGGAAACATTAGCAGCTGTAGCTGGTGAGATGGTGAGACACTGAAACAGATGGAGGGACCACTAAAATAAAGGTTGCATTCTACTCTATTCTATTCTATTCTGTTTTCCCATGCTGCCCCTCTCCTGTCTTTCCTCAGGCAGAAAAATGACAGAAAAACTGCAAAAAGCACATGAGGAGAGTTGAGCGAATTCTTTCCTTTTCCAGACAAAGAAAACAAAAGCAGTATATCAAATGTAAGGAGCAAGCTGCTGTCCGTCATACAGAGGCTTTACAGACGCATCACAAATCTCTCAGCAACAAGGCAGGCGCCAACATGGAGGTCCAGAGGGGAAACGGCCGCGCTCAAATAATTCAGTACAGTGGAACTTACAGGATGTTATTACAGACAGGCCAGTACTTCTCTGGGAAGGTCCACAGCCTTAAAGTGACAGAATTTATTTTGTAAAGAATTACACGGTAACACTTTACAATAAGGGTAGGCCTACATTAATTAAGGGTTAGTTAATGCTTAATAATAATTAACTAACCCTTAATTAACAGTTAACTAATGTGTCTGGTAATAATTTACTAATGGTGTTCACGTTAACTAAGGTATTAATTTATACATTATTTAATAGTTTATAAAGATGACTATTAAATAAAACTCCAAACTCTTCAGGCAGATTAATCCAAAACCAAGGAGCTGTGATGGAGAACGGAGTACGGAAGAGGATTAGGGCCACATGTGAAACATTTATTTGAGTTCGGAGATTAAAGTCAGAATTCTGAGAATAAATTCTGAGATTAAAGTCAGAATTCTGAGAATAAATTCTAAGATTAAAGTCAAAGTACTGAGAATGAAGTCAGAATTTGGAGATTAAAGTCAAAATTCTAAAATCAGAATTCAGAGATTTAAATCAGAATTCTAAAATCAGAATTCTGAGATTAAAGTCAGAATTCAGAGATTAAATTCACAATTCAGAGTTTAAAGTCAAAATTCGAAAGAGAATTCAGAGTTTAAAGTCAAAATTCTTAGTTTAAAGTCAAAATTCTAAAATCAGAATTCAGAGATTAAAGTCAGAATTCAGAGATTAAAGTCAGAATTCAGAGATTAAAGTCAGAATTCAGAGAATAAAGTCAGAATCTCAGAATTCTGAGATTAAAGTCAGAATTCTAAAGTCAGAATTCTGAGATTAAAGTCAGAATTCTGCGTTTAGTCAAAATTCTAAAGACAGAATTCTGCGTTTAAAGTCAGAATTTGAGGATTAAAGTCGAAATTCTAAAATCAGAATTCTGAGATTAAAGTCAGAATTCAGAGATTAAAGTCAGAATTCAGAGAATAAAGTCAGAATCTCAGAATTCTGAGATTAAAGTCAGAATTCTAAAGTCAGAATTCTGAGATTAAAGTCAGAATTCTGCGTTTAGTCAAAATTCTAAAGACAGAATTCTGTGTTTAAAGTCAGAATTTGAGGATTAAAGTCGAAATTCTAAAGTCAGAATTCAGAGATTTAAGTCAGAATTCTAAAATCAGAATTCTGAGATTAAAGTCAGAATTCAGAGTTTAAAGTCAAAATTCGAAAGACAGAATTCAGAGTTTAAAGTCAAAATTCTTAGTTCAAAGTCAAAATTCTAAAATCAGAATTCAGAGATTAAAGTCAGAATTCAGAGATTAAAGTCAGAATTCAGAGAATAAAGTCAGAATCTCAGAATTCTGAGATTAAAGTCAGAATTCTAAAGTCAGAATTCTGAGATTAAAGTCAGAATTCTGCGTTTAGTCAAAATTCTAAAGACAGAATTCTGCGTTTAAAGTCAGAATTTGGAGTTTAAAGTCAAAATTCTAAAGTCAGAATACAGAGATTTAAATCAGAATTCTAAAATCAGAATTCAGAGATTAAAGTCAGAATTCAGAGATTTAAGTCAGAATTCAGAGATTAAAGTCAGAATTCAAAATTCTGAAATTAAATTCAGAGCTCAAATATTTTTTCCCCATGTGGCCCTACTGCTCTTCCGTACAGAAGCGCTGTAAATTGTAAACATGTAAAGAGCAGAGTGTGTGTGTGTGTGTGTGTGTGTGTGTGTGTGTGTGTGTGTGTGTATGTGTGTTTTGGCTGCAGCTGTGGCAGCAGCACTCAGCTGTTGATTGGTGTTTATAATGACATGCAGCAGCACTCAGCTGCTGATTGGTGTTTATAATGACATGCAGCAGCACTCAGCTCTGATTGGTGTTTATAATGACATGCAGCAGCACTCAGCTGCTGATTGGTGTTTATAATGACATGCAGCAGCACTCAGCTGCTGATTGGTGTTTATAATGACATGCAGCAGCACTCAGGCCAGAGCTCAGCGAGCAGAGAGGGAGCGCCAGGCGTTCATCTGGACGGATGCCAGCAATCCTCTCTCCCCTTTTTTCCCTCCTCTCCTCTTCCTCCTCTCCTTTCCTGCCCTCTCATCCTCTCCTAGGTCCTCTTTTCCTCTCTCCATCTCACCTATTTTCTCCTTTCCTCTATCCTCACCTACAATTTTGTCCTTTCCTCCTTTGCTCTCTCCTTTCCTATTTTTTCCATTCTTTTCCTCTCTCCTCCTCTCCCAATTTCTCCTCTCTCCTCGTCTCCAATTTTCTCCTTGCCTCCTTTCCTCTCCTGTCTTCTCAGTTCCTTTCCTCTCTCCTCGTCTCCAATTTTCTCATTTCCTTTCTTCCTTTCCTCGTTTCTTCTATCCTCTTCTCCAACATTCTCTTTTCCTCTGTTCCTGTTCTCATCTCCAATTTTCTTCTTTCCTTTCCTCTCTTCTCCTATTGTATTCTTTCCTTTCCTCCCTCCGCTCCTGTTTTCTCCTTTGCTTTACCCCTCTCCTCTCTCCTCTCCTATTTTCAACCTTTCCTTTCCTCTTTTCCACACTCCTCCCCTCCACTACCGTCCTCTTCTCTCCATTTGTGTGTGTGTGTGTGTGTGTGTGTGCGTGTGTGTGTGTGTGTGTGTATGTGTGTGTTGCTGACAGCTGCAGATCATTAATGTGGCAGGTAGAGATGGTAACTCCTCCCACACACACGCATGCAATATGCCAGGTGTACCAGCATATCCTTCCACAATGTGTGTGTGTGTGTGTGAGCATGTATTTCAGTGTGTCTGCACGTCTGTGTGTGTGTGTGTGTGTGTGTGTGTCTGTATGATATGAATGGGCATGCAGACCTGAGGGTGACAGAGATAAATAAACATGAAAAAGCTTTCAAATGTGCTTATTTTTGTTGAGACAAAGACACATAGACACACGCTGATATGTAGGCAGACACACAGTTACACAAACACACACACACACACACACACACACACACACACACACACACCAAGATAAACAAATTCATTCAGAGATACACACCCATGTGTAGGACAAGATTAATGTTGCTAGCCCTTCTTTTCTCTCTCTCTCTCTCTCTCCCTCTTTCTCTCTCTTCCTATCTGTCTCTCTCTCTACATTTCTATCTTTCTCTCTTTTTCATTTCTTCTTCTCTCACTCTGTCTCCATGTATTCTCTCTCTCTCTCCCCCTCTCTCTCTCTATCCCTCTCTCTCTCTCTCCCCCTCTCTCTCTCTATCGCTCTCTCTGCCTTTCCCAAACTGCCTCCAGAGACTACGCCACATACCCTACCATGTGCAAGAAACATACACACACACACACACACACACACACACACACATACAGGCATGTGCACCAGCACCCGCTGCTCTATCTGCTGACTTCTACATTTCCATTGTGGAATTTATGCTAAATATGCATATCTTAATTGCATTATCCAAAATAATTAGCCAGTATATTTTTCTTTGCCCCTCTCGCATATCCACAAGGTAAGCAAACAGCACAGCGCTGCGCTGTGGGGCCGCGCCTGCCTCAGTAAGTTTTACCAAATTAATCGAGTCCCCGTTTGCTAATTATTATCAGTTCTCATATTCGGTAATGCAAACAGAGAGCTGGGAGCCGGCTGGGTCCACCGCTCTCAGAAGGAGGGAAGGGGTTAGGATGGAGGGAGGAAGGAAGGAAGGATGTAAGGGGGAAAAGGTGGAAGGGTGTACGGGAAATGTATGTCAAGAGGGAAAGCAAGGAAGGATGGAAGGAAGGATGGGAATGTATTTTGAGAGGAAAGAGGAAAAGTGAAGCAAGAAAAGTAGGGAAGGAGTTAGGATGGAGGGAGGAAGGAAAGGATGGAAGGTCAAGAAAAGGGGGAAAGATGGAAGGAAATGTATGTAAAAAGGAAGGAGGGAAGGAAGGGATTGTATGTCAAGAGGAAAGATTAAGCAAGAAAAGTAGGGAAGGAGTTAGGATGGAGGGATGAAGGAAAAGGGAGAAGTATGTAAGGAAATGCTTGTCAAGAGTGAGGACAAGGAAAGAAAGAAGAAAGGAAGGGATGGATGTCAAGAGGGAAGACAAGGAAGGAAGGAAGGAAGGAAGGAAGGAAGGCAGGAAGGAAGGAAGGAAGGGAGGAAGTGAATGTGTGTTGAGAGGTGAGAGAGAAGGAGGGGGAAGGAGGTGAGGGAGTGTATGTTCAGAGGAAAGAGGATGAGGGAGGAAGGAGGGAAGGAAGGAGTCAATAAAGAGAGACTTAGAAAGGAAGGAAGGAAGGAAGGAAGGAAGGAAGGAAAGAAGGAAGGAAGGAAAGAAGGAAAATACAATTCAGTCATGAAGGAGAGATGGAGAGGAAGCTGAGATTAAAGATGGAGGTTAAGACCTGACAAAGCATGAAACAATTATTGCATTGAAATTATATGTATATCATGTAATATGACGAGACCCTAACTGTTGTTATAATATTATTTACCATATATACTGTAATTTATTAAAAAAGAAAATGGTCACAACCAGACAGTTTCCAAGCAGAGAAGTGAAGACAATAAGCCTCTGTACATGTAGGCCTGTAGTGTATTTAGCTGCTCCAAGGAAAAGCTTTAGAAGTGGCCTAAATATATTACAGTCAATGACACTAATTAATCACTTACACAGCTAATGAATATTTTCTTTATTTGCCTTAAGTACCAAACACTTATCTTCCCTCCTAAGATGAAACGGCCCGTCCGATCCGCTGCATTATTAAGCCGGGCTCAGTCTCTGCTGCGCGGCCCACACACTCTGCAGCTTCCCGGCTGGTTGCTGGGGAAACAGCGGCAGACTGTTAAAGTCCTACATTCTGAAAACACATTACATCACTGACATGAAGACAGATTCACAGATTAGTTTTGTCTCTCAGTCGTAAATCTGCTCAAACTAGACGATCAGGCAGGAGGGGCAACACCAGCATGCCGGGATGGAGGCCAGTAGTAGTCACCTAGCAACCACCTAGTGACACCCAAGGAAGCACCTAGTGACACCCAAGGAAGCACCTAGTGACACCCAAGGAACAATCTAGTGACACCCAAGGAACCACCTAGTGACACCCTAGAAACCACCTATTGACACCCAAGGAACCACCTATTGACACCCAAGGAACCACCTAGTGACACCCTAGCAACCATCTAGTAGCACCCAAGGAGCCACATACACCTTAGCAACCACATAGTGACACTCTAGCAATTACCTAGTGACACCCAAGGAACCACCTAATGACACCCAAAGAATCACATAATGACACTCTAGCAACCACCTAATGACACCCAAGGAACCACCTAATGACATGCTAGCAACCTCCTAGTGACACCCTAGCAATCACCTAGTGACACCCAAGGAACCACTTAATGACACCCTAGCAACCATCTAGAGACACCCAGGGAACCACTTAATGACACCCAAGGAACCACCTAGTGACACCCAAGGAACCACTTAATGACACCCAAGGAATCACCTAGTGACACCCAAGGAACCACTTAATGACACCCTAGCAACCATCTAGAGACACCCAAGGAACCACTTAATGACACTCAAGGAACCACCTAGTGGCACCCAAGGAACCATTTAATGACACCCTAGCAACCATCTAGTGACACCCAAGGAACCACTTAATGACACCCGAGGAACCACCTAGTGACACCCAAGGAACCACTTAATGACACCCTAGCAACCATCTAGTGACACCCAAGGAACCACTTAATGACACCCAAGGAACCACCTAGTGACACCCAAGGAACCACTTAATGACACCCTAGCAACCATCTAGTGACACCCAAGGAACCACTTAATGACACCCAAGGAACCACCTAGTGACACCCAAGGAACCACTTAATGACACCCTAGCAACCACCTAATGACACCCAAGGAACCACCTAATGACACGCTAGCAACCTCCTAGTGACACCCTAGCAACCACCTAGTGACACCCAAGGAGCCACTTAATGACACCCTAGCAACCATCTAGTGACACCCAAGGAACCACTTAATGACACCCAAGGAACCACCTAGTGACACCCAAGGAACCACTTAATGACACCCTAGCAACCACCTAATGACACCCAAGGAACCACCTAGTGACACCCTAGCAACCACTTGTCATTGTCGTCCATGTTAGTCCATTCCACTGTTTGCACCTACTGCAGCTCAGAGTGTTTCCTCATATGCATTAAGGGTCTAAGGCTCATATCAATATGAGTGTGACAAATTCAAATGTATTCAATTCAAATCTCTTTCCATATTAAAAAATGTTGAAAACCATGCAGTGTATGTCTAGTCTGTGCTTTGTTAATAGTGGTTGGTGGTGATGCATAGTCTCTCTCTCTTTCTCTCTCTCTCTCACTCTCTTTCTCTCTCTCTCTTTCTCTCTCTCTCTCTCTCTCTCTCTCTCTCTCTCTCTCTCTCTCTCTCTCTCTCTCTCAGGACCGATAGCTAAGCTGGTCATTCATCAGGCAGAGGCCAATGTTCTCTCTCTCTCCATCTCTCTCTCTCTCTCTCTCTCTTTCTTTCTCACTCTTTCTCTATTTCTCTTTGTTACTTTCTCTCTCGCTCCCTCATTTGCTCTCTCTTTCTTACTCACACACACACACACACACATACACACACACACACAGAGCAAAGAAAACTCCCTGCTTCTTTCTCTCTAACGTTGTCTCTTCTCTCAGGTGTGATTATGCCCTGTGTGTGTGTGTGTGTGTGTGTGTGTGTGTGTGTGTGTGTGTGTGTGTGTGTGTGTGTTTTAGCTCTGTAATATAGTAGGCAGTATTCACACAGGCAAAATGGCACAAACCAAAACAAAGTGTCCCATTGTCTCCGATTGCCGCATGCAGGTTCGCCCGCCGAACTAGCCAAAGTTTTCACACAGCTTCATTCACCGGCTCCATAATACACCTTTGGTTGCGTTTTTTACATTTGTCCTTTGGGCCGCGTGTTCATTTCCTTTGTTTATATGGCATTCGTCTTTCCTCTGATCACTTCTAGGATGAGTCAGTTTCAGGATAGACTTGCTGAAGTTGACAGTAAGCTGCGCTCATATAAAGCAGGGAGTCTAAAGACACAGAGCCGTTTGTTCAGCACCGCCAAACAGAGACAAACACGCCCACTTCAGACGAGGTCTGTCAGTAAACGGTGTTTGGCGTGGAGCGTCATTACATGACCAGACATAAAGTCACAGTGAGTATGCAGATATTTGCTCACAGCATTGTCAGCGGTTCGATTTCACACAAGTTGATGATGATGATACAAGTTTATTCATTAGGATAAACCCCTTGAGATGAGCCATCTCGTTTTCGAGGGGGTCCTCACATACAATACAAACAAAAATGAAAAACAAGAAATGAATCAAAGACATTAAAGTAATAGGAAAGACAAAAACAAAACAACAATCAACAATTCAACAAACACACCACGACTAAGACGATCAACATACAAACATCAGAAAGGTGAGTACATTGGTGAACACAACCACTCAATGGCCCAGAGAGGCCGTGAACAAATACTTGCCAAGCAAAAATATAATAGAGAATAAAGAATATAGAATATACAGTGAATTGTATATTATATATAGGTATAGCATCATCTGAAACATGAACAATTTAACTCAAAATAAGAAGACAAACCATTTCTAAACATGTGAACATGTGAACTCGTTGTTCTCTCCTAATTAGAACCTTGCTTGTGTTGTATGAAAAGCTCATGTGTAAGTCGCTTTGGATAAAAGCGTCTGCCAAATGTGAAATTGTAAATTGTAAATTGTAAATTGAAATGATGTCAAGGATTGTATGTTTGAAGGTAAGTTATTCCAGTCTGAAGGAGCCTGAAACATAAATGCTCTCTTTCCAACTGCTTTTCTGACTGTAGGAATGGAGAAGAAGTATTGTGTGGAATGCCTCAATTGATATATTGAGGAATATGATACCAAAAACTGTTGCAGGTAATGGGGATAGTTGAAATGTACACATTTAAAGATGAGTTGCAGCCAATGAATGTGTCTTCTTATATTCTTATACTCTTATCTTCTTATATTACTTCTTCTTAAGTTTGATATTCTTTCTACTCTCCTGCCACCTTTACTGTGAGGCCAACGCACCACAGAATAATCCTTCTGCTGGGACAGATATACGGCAATAATAATATTAATAATAATACTAAACATTATTTGAATAAGGAGTTTACAAAGCACTTTACAGAGCATAACACAACATTATATAAAAAGAACAGATTACATGAAAAATTTAATTATCTTTCCGCCTTTTTAGACAATTCATGACATAAAACTCATAAAAAAAATAAAAAATCTCATTACGTTTACTTTCCGGAAAATGTTAAATCTTAGTGATGACTTCATCGCGTACCTGGAGGCGACATAAATCTGATCTTCCATTCGTTTACACTTTTGAATGATTCCTCGCTGCGTTAAGCCCCGCCCCAACATCCAAGTGTGAGCTGTTCCTTTAACTCACCAACCCCCCCCCCTCTGGTACAAAACTAAAGTTAACTAAGCCCAACCTGACGAGCTTGTGCTGGGTCTGATAGACTGTTCTGCTCAGTATTATTATTGGCTGATTTGCTGCCATGACAACCAGCCACCTCCTCCCCCCCCCCCCCCCCCCCCCTTCCCCCCCCTCCGATCCAGAGGCCCGGGAACAATGTCCCCGTTTTAGAGATGCAGGCCGACGCTCTCGCAGCCGATCACAAGTTAATGGCTCTTTTACATGGTCACTGGCGCCCTCGTTTAAGGTGACCCGGCCTCGTCGAGCCGAGCCGAGCCGAGCCGGGCCGCCTCCATCCTGAGCGGACCACCTTAACGCCGCTCTGCCTAGCAGTCAAACAAGCTTTGTTTACTGACAGGATTTGGCAGTCAGCCATTTTGTTTTTGCACATTTACATAAACACCAAATGGTGCCTGCTTCCTGTGTGTGTGTGTGTGTGTGTGTCTTTGTGTGTGTG
>NW_027279708.1:0-2500 GCF_046629955.1 Centroberyx affinis
CTTTCGTTTTTAATGTCATTTTATGTATTTTTTCTGTTTTATGTGAAGCACATTGTATTTGCCTTGTGTATGAAATGTGCTATATAAATAAAGTTTGCCTTGCCTTGCCTTGCCTAAACAGGATTTAAAGGAATTCCGGAGTCATGTAAACACAATACCTTACTCTGATGATTACCCATAATCACATTAATTAGTATGCATGTAAACGCAGTCAGTGAGCAGATGATGAGGCCTCCAGTCAGTCTGTTGCACAGGTCTTATGGGTCAGTGACCTGATGATGGTGTTTACGTCACATCATCACATCGTCACATCGATTTATTTACAAAACAGAAACATAAAACTATATTTATGTCAAATACAAATTAAAATCAAGTGCAATAAAATTAGGATTAAAGGGTAAAAGAACTAACAGTTTAGACACAATCACAGTTTCCTATTGAATGTGTTTCCAAGTCTTTTAAAAAGTTTTTAAAAAGTCTATATTTGTATGTTTTGTGAATATGGGTCTAAGTCGAGGTTTGTGTGTGTGTGTGTGTGTGTGTGTGTGTGTGTGTGTGTGTGTGTGTGTGAACAAAAGGCCTCTATAGATTAGTCATACATGCTGGAATGTCCAGCGCTCCACTCCCAGACTCACTGCTGCTCCGGCCGGCCGGGCGCTGAGGCTGGAGCAGAGCGCACTCCACCGACCAGCTGCTGCAGCCACAGATATAACAACAACAACAATAATAATAATAATAATAATAATAATAATAATAATATTACTCTTTATTAACACAGTGCTTATCAAAACACAGAGTTTACCAAGTGCTTTACAGGAAGAAACGAGAATAAGAAGAGAAAGAGAAAATACATTTAAAGGAGGATAAATAGATCAATACACACATTCAAATCAGATCAAAGAAAACAGAAGAAGCAACAATGTATTCAGAGTGAGCAGGATCAAGGACAATCACATAAAAGCGAGTATTGCTTGAGCTGAAACTACACTGCTGCTTGGGCCGAGCTTTAATACTGTAAAACTGCTCTCTCTCTTTCTCTCTCTTCCTTAACTCCCCGGAGTGAAGGAACTGCTGCTCGGGCCGAGCTTTAATACTGTAAAACTGCTCTCTCTCTTTCTCTCTTTCTTCACTCCTGGCTCCAACTGCTGCTCGGGCCGAGGTTTAATGCTGGAAGACTGCTTACTTCACTCCGCTTACTTCTGTTTCTTTGGCCAAGCTCTAATACTGTAAGAGTCTTCACTTCCAAACTACACCGCAGTTTTGGCCGAGGTTCAATCCTGTAAGAAGACTCATCTCATTCACAGCTACAGTGTTTTTTTGGGCCGAGGTTTAATGCTGGAAGTCTCTCTCTCTCTCTCTCTCTCTCTGGCTACACTGCTGCTTGGGCCGAGGTTTAATGCTGCCAGACTGCTCACTTCACTTCCAGCTACACTGCAGTTTGGTCTATAGGTTTAATCCTGTAAGACAACTCATCTCATTCACAGCTACCGTGTTTCTTGGGCCGAGGTTTAATACTGCGCGACCGCTCACTTCACACCTATAGCCACATTGCTTCTTGCTGTTCAGCTGTTCTCCAAGCTTTGTTTCTGAGTCTTTTCTTCCTGTCGTCTTTCAAAATAAAAGAACTGAAGCTTTGAACGTGTGGAATCAACTTCTCCGCCATGTTGAACTGTTGATCATCAAACTAAACACATCAGCAGGGAATCTGGAATCTGATTGGCTGTTGACGGCCGACAACAGTGAAAAGTTCATCTTGTTAAGCGTCCAATCATCAGCTGAGTTTCCCGGGTCGCTCAGATCTGGAGGAAGAGGAAGAGATTGATAATCGATATTCTGATCTGTAATGCCTGTGTGAATGACTGATTTGTGAGTATCAGTAATCAATACCTCATGTCCTCCTGGCCATCTGAGGGAGCAGAAACCCGTCTGTCTGTCCGGCTCAGACGGACCAGAGAGTTAACGCTCAGGTGTAATCTGACCTCTGACCTCTGACCCCTGGACTCACCTGAGGGCCAATCAGAGATCGAGCTGATACCAGAGGGAGGAACTGGGTCAGCTCAGGATGATGTGTGTGTGTGTGTGTGTGTGTGTGTGTGTGTGTGAGAGAGAGAGAGAGAGAGAGAGAGAGAGAGAGAGAGAGACACTGACGGATGTCCACCATAAATTTTTGGCTGCCATTTTGGAATCTTTAAAAATCTTCTTGACTTCTTGCGTGTCTTTTCTCTCTCTACTCATCTCTCCTGTCTCTCTCTACTCGGAGCTGTCCAATAAAGGCAAAGATGCCCCAAAAAAGAATCTAATCTGGAAATCTAACAATTATTGAAAATTTGCACAAAAGGTTCAGCTGACTGTAAAATCATGTAATTGATCCACTTGAAAAGAGTGACTTTAAAGAGATCTGCAGCCGTTTGAACTTCTGTTATGTTGTGATAATAACTAACACACAAGGTGAAGCAGCTTCTAGTCTCTATGCTCCCACCTGTGGAACAAGGTCTGCTAA
>NW_027279708.1:7500-10000 GCF_046629955.1 Centroberyx affinis
TCTGTTAGCAGGATTTATCAAAAAAAATTATCAATGGATTTGCATGAAACGTTGTGGAAAGTTTGTTTATTTGTTTATTATTAGGATTCCCATTGGCTGTTCCCATGATGCAACAGCTGCGTTTCCTGCAGTCCACACAAAACATAAAATATAAGACATTTATATTTATAAGATATAAAGCTGAACATTTGCTTACATTGCACTTCACTATTTACAGTACGATACGTTTCTTTACATTGCCTAGGCTTTATGTTATTCTAGAACAAGAGAGAGCAGACAGAAGAAAAATTAAAATATCACAATCGACAAAAGGTGAAATGATTGGTTGGAAAGATTGGTCATTGGACAAGGAAGAATTTGTCATACCGATTGGCCAAAAGGGGGCGTGGCTTCTCATATCAAACTTTGTAGCCAATCAGCAGACAGAAGAAGAGGCAAACCCTCCATTATTGGACCAATCAGACAACATGGAGGCACTGGAGAGCTCATTTCAGTCTGATTTACAGTAACAGAGCTGGGGACTCGAGTTACAGTTTTAATTACTTGAGACTTGACTTCATGCATGAAGAGAAGACTTGAGACTTGATTTTGCCTCTGTATCTTTATGCATTTATGAATTAACAAATCAGAAAATTTTAATTCTCTCCCCTCTCTCTATTTCTCTATTAGCTTTAGTGACAAGAGAATGAAATATTGCAAATGACTGGGGATGTTAACTCATCTGATTCTCATCCATGTGAAATATTCCGACTGGGTTTTAGCCCTCAGTACATTTTCATAATGTACTGATAATCTGATTTTAACAAGATTTAGACTAGAATGAATCTGGAGAAACTGTATCCACAGTGACAGAACTGTGTAAATGTGAATGTAACCAATAACTACACTTACACTGGAAAAAAACCATCTGATTTTTAACATTTTTTCAGTTGCACAGTGGAATAAAGGTTTAGAGAAACTGACTTGACTTGATGTATGAAGAGAAGACTTGAGACTGGACTTGACTTGGGTTCTGGTGACTTGGGACTTGACTCTGACTTGTACTCTGATGACTTGAAAAGGTTTCTAAAGTCTTGACTTGAGATCTTGTGTTTGTGTAAATGACTTAGATTGAAAGTGATGAGATTTGTTCCAGCAGACGACTGAATTTAAATTCTGTTTTCTGAATTTGTATGGAATGATTGAATTTATTGAAGTTGAAACTGATTATAGAAATCAAACTCATGATGCTCTTACCAAGTTTTTATCCTATTAAAACCATATTGCATTGAAAAGTCCTAGATATTTAGTTTTCTTTAAGATATTAAATTGATACTGGACTCTTGATTTGTTCTGACTTGACTTGCTGTTCTACATTTAGACTTGAGACTTGACATTAATGACATGGACTTGACTTGGTAATCTACATTTAGAACTGGGACTTGACTTGAGACTTGTGCCTCAAGACTTGAGACTGACTTGGTCACTCCTCTGTTATCTAGTGTAGATTTTTTTCTTTTAGACCTAAAACAAGTGGAAAAATTAATAGAAATAGAAAATACCATAAAGTGGGATAAGGTCACAAAAACTCACCATTGAGCACCATAGACACACTGTAAGTCCCTATGTGAATATTATTTCTGATTTTATGGTGATATCAAAGTGATTTTTCCATAGTGATTCTGATTCTAATAGCAAATCCAAACAATAAACAGACTTTTGGCAAATACTGCTTTGCAACAGTTTGCTCCAGGAAGTAAAAAGTGGATATCTGGAGGTTTCAGATAACATTACAGAATAAAATACTGCAGAGTGACAGTTTGCTCCAGGAAGTAAAAACTGTGTGGAGATAATTCCAGACTGTTCAACACTGCAGCTTTTTTAAAGAGGCAAGCTGGGGGGAAGTTAGAGAGTTCAGAGAGAGAGAGAGATACCTGCAGGGAGATGATGGTCTCTCTACCAGTGAGAGAGGTGGGGGCGCTCTCTAGTGGTGAGACAGGGAAACTACATGTGGACTATCTGGACAGGTGTTGCATAAGACAGACAGCAGACAGTCCACAGGACAGAGGTCAGGGCTTACTGCAAGGGACAAATTCCCTCTCTCTCTCTCTCTCTCTCTCTCTCTCTCTCTCTCTCTCTCTCTGTGTCTATCTTTCTCTCTCTTTCTCTCACACTTGTTGCCAAAGCATAGATTCAAACATAAATGAGATAGAAATAAAGTAAAATAAAATGAAATAAACTGCATAAATACGTCTCTCTCTCTCTATCTCTCTCTCTCTCTGCCTCTCCCTCCCTCCCCCTCTCTTTACTCTCTCTCTCTCTCTCTCTCTCTCTCCCTCCCTCCCCCTCTCTTTACTCTCTCTCTCTCTGCCTCCCTCTCTCTCTCTCTCTCTCTCTCTCTCTCTCTCTTTATCTCTCTCTCTCGCTCTCTGCCTCTCTCTCTCTCTCTCTCTGCCTCTCTCTCCCTCTCTCTCTCTCTCTCTAGTTCCAGACTAAAGTGAGGCTTCATGGGGTTTAAAAG
>NW_027279708.1:15000-24686 GCF_046629955.1 Centroberyx affinis
AGAACAGAACAGAACAGAACAGAACAGAACAGAACAGAACAGATCAGAACAGAACAGAACAGAACAGAACAGAAGTTCCGTGCAGAACCGGGCTCACCACAGCTGGTGTAGGTGGCGTGCACGCTGTTGGAGCTGCAGACGGTGTGTGTGGGCCACGGAGCTCCAGAACCCAGCAGAACACACAGAACACACACCACACCGCACAACACACACCCTGTGCTGCCGGGCATGCTCCCTACACGGTTCCCTACACGGTTCCCTACAGGGTTCCCTACAGGGTTCCACTGGTTCTCAAGGTTCTGCAGACGGTCACCAAGCCTCCAAATACGATGGCAGTGGTTCCAAAAAGCCATAGAATTGCAATAGTTTTGACAAATCCTCTGCTTCAAATCGATGAAATAGTTCCAGTATTATTATTTTTTATTATTATTATTATTATATTATTATTATTATTAGTAGTAGTAGTAGTAGTAGTAGTAATTGTACTGTAGAGTGGATGTGATGCTGGTTTGGTGTGAATATTAGATAAGTACAGAGAGACTGGTTTCACCTCTCTCTCTCTCTCTCTCTCTCTCTCTCTCTCTCTCTCCTGGTTCCATTCTTCCTCTTCCCCTCTCTCTCTCTCTCTGGCTGCAGTGGCTGATGGGTAGTTGTCATTGTCTTTTTTGTGGATGGAGAAGAAGAGGTTTTTCCGCTGTTCTCTATTCATTTTGAATTCAACGTCAGTGTATTGTTTGTTGTTTTTCTTCTGTATTTTGTTACTTTTTCCCTCTTTTGCAGCAAGTTGTAACTGTGCTATGATTATGATTATTACTTAATTAGTAGTAGTAATAGTAGTAGCAGGAGTAGTAGTAGTAGTAGTAGGCCTAGTAGTACTAGTAGTAGTAGTAGTTTTTCGCCTTCCTTTTTAAATTAAATTACAAGTTGTTTTTTAACTACCCCCCCCCCCCTCTTTTTGTTGTTTTGTTTTGTTTTTGTTTCTTAGGTGTGACATTGATTTATTATTGGGTGATTATTTCTGGATGATCTTGGTGAGAAAAACAACAGTGTCTCTCAGTAAAGGGTTTGGTCTCTACAAAGTCTCTGCTCCCCTCTAGTGGACATTAGCTGCTATTACAACCAGCTCCTTTTTAATCATATGAACAATTGTTGAAGTTCACTTTTTTGTCCTGTAAGTTCAGCAACATCGGCAAAAAGGTAAAAAAAAAAAGAAGTTATTTTTCATTTCATGGGTCTTTACAGTAATGCTGTGTCATGTTTACAGAGTTTGCCTCCATAATAACTTTATTTATATAGCACCACAAAGTGCTTTACAATAAAAACAGACAATTTTAAAAATGCAAAGAGAATAAAAACAAACTAAAACCCATAAAAACTAATCACATTATAAATCACAAATAGAGAGAGTAAAATGAACTAAAATGCCATAGAATTTAATGAAATCACTGAAAAGCAATTTTAAACAAGTGGGTTTTTAACAGATTTAAAAGACGATACAGAGTTTGCAGCCCTGATCTCCTCAGACAAGTCGTTCCAAAGTCTAGGAGCCCGGACTGCAAAGGCTCTGTCCCCCTTGTGTATTTAATCTGGACCTTGGAACAACAAGGAACGATGTATCCGAAGATCTCAGGGAGCGGGAAGGGACATCAGGCAATAAGAGATCTGATAGACAGCTTGGGGCAAGGCCTCTCTGGGCTTTGTAAGTAATCAATAAAATCTTAAAAATCTATTCTAAAAGCAACAGGTAGCCAGTGTAGGGAAGCCAGGATGGGTGAAATGTGATCATGTTTCCTAGACGACGTGATGTCAGATAACTGAAACCACGGGGTTGAAAAATCTGACCGAGTTTCCCCCTCTGAAATGCTGACTGTTGCATTTTTCCTCACAGGGAGTCGGAATTTCCTACTTCCCAACATGTCTGGAACGCAGCATGAGTCACTGGCTCCGAGGCAGTCTGGATCTGATCCAGTTGGTGCTTTCAGCTCTTTATTGTTCATCTGTTGCTCTGTCCTGTGTTTTCCAGAGGTGGAAAGTAACTAAGTACATTTACTCAAATACTGTCCTTAAGTACAATTTTGAGGTACTTGTACTTTACTTGAGTATTACCATTTTATGCTACTTTATACTTCTACTCCACTACATTTCAGAGGGAAATATTGGTCTTTTTACTCCACTACCTTTATTTGATAACTTAAGTTACTAGTTACTTTGCAGATTCAGATTATTAATACAAAATATAATCAACTAATAAATTGTGATGTATTATTATAGATTACTGTAAGCTACCCAGCAGTATATAAAGTAGTGGAAATCAGCCCCATCTTTTCCAGCTGCAACATTAAAGTGATGCTTACACATTAATGCATCAATTATTATAATCCAATAATATAATATATATACTATATTATTCTGAAATGGGCCATTCTGCATAATGAGTACTTTTACTTTTGTTGCTTTAAGTACATTTTGATGCTAATACTTTTGTACTTTTACTTACGTAACATTTTGAATGCAGGACTTTTACTTGCGACAGAGTATTTTTATACTGTGGTATTTCTACTTTTACTTAAGTAGAAGATCTGAGTACTTCTTCCACTACTGGTGTTTTCTATAAATCACTTTCTGATAATCCTGTTCGTTTAATGGATTTTATACACCAGTCAACAGTCTGGACCCTCCTGACTGAATGTTCTGTGTTTTTCATTCTCTTAAAGTCTTTTTGATCTAAAGGCTTCTGCTTAAATGCTTGAAATGAGTTTCTTAGACAAATATAAACAGTGAAGTTGAATTTTCAGAGAAGTTTAATTTTCAAGAATTTCTTTCCAAAGCCTTTGCCTTTCCATCAAGGCAAAGGGCGACTACTTCAAAGAATCTAAAATATAAGATAGTTTTGATTTGTTCAACACTTTTTTTTGGTCGCTGCATAATTCCATTTGTGTTATTTCATAGTTTTGAGTCTTTACTCTTATTCTAAAATGTGGAAAATAACTAAAAATAAAGAAAAATGTGGCGTGTCCAAACTTCTGACTGGTATAGTGTAAATAATTTGACTTGACCAGACTTGAGTTTTCATTTTTTTTGTGTGACATTTATAGTACTGATGATGAATACTGAAATTGACACTCAGTGACACTTCAGTGGTTTTGAAAATGCTTTTATTGTTAGTCAGTGCAGTGCGAAGCTTCATTGTTAAGTTCACAATTTTGTTTATGGCATGAAGGAAAGTGAAAGGACAGAGTTTCAGGCTACAATCACACTGGTTCTGCTCTGAAAAGGGACTGAAGTCAAATCACTATCAAACTTTTCCACATGAAACCTTCTGAATTAGACGATTCACAACACGGATGATTAAATTTAACGCTGTATTTCCAAATTTCAAAGTGTTTGAAAGTCTGAAGTGTAATTGTGCCGCCGCTAACTCCTGAAACGAACTCAGACTGTCGCAGCAGACGGCTTTGAAGAGGAGCTTCAAGGCGTTTCTGAAATTTCGAGCCATATCCTGCGTTTGATGCCGTTATTGATCGGAGGGGAGTTGTGATTGATCAATATTTCATATCAACTCATTCTGTCAGCGCTGAGATCTGATGGAGGAGGAGAGCGATCGAGCTGCTGCCAAACCCAGTTAGACCTTCAGATCTATCTATCTATCTATCTATTTTTTTTTCTCTCTTTCTCTCCCTCTTATTTCATTATCCAAATTAAGTTTCCTCTGTTTTTATTATGGAAAACTTTAGATTTATTTAATTTACTGAATGAACACAGTATATAAAGGTGAAATCATATGAAAAATCATCAACTGAAGTTCATCATTGTTCTGTAATTTAAATCACTAAATTATTTTTTTTGAGAGTAGTTCTTCAAACGGTGGATATCTAATTTTGGAATTAAACTCCTGATATTGATTTTGCCTCTGTATCTTTATGTATTTATGAATTAACAAATCAGAAAATTTTAATTCTCTCCCCTCTCTCTATTTCTCTATTAGCTTTAGTGACAAGAGAATAAAATATTGCAAATGACTGGGGATGTTAACTCATCTGATTCTCATCCATGTGAAATATTCCGACTGGGTTTTAGCCCTCAGTACATTTTCATAATGTACTGATAATCTGATTTTAACAAGATTTAGACTAGAATGAATCTGGAGAAACTGTATCCACAGTGACAGAACTGTGTAAATGTGAATGTAACCAATAACTACACTTACACTGGAAAAAAAACATCTGATTTTTAACATTTTTTCAGTTGCACAGTGGAATAAAGGTTTAGAGAAACTGACTTGACTTGATGCATGAAGAGAAGACTTGAGACTTGACTTGACTTGGGTTCTGGTGACTTGGGACTTGACTCTGACTTGTACTCTGATGACTTGAAAAGGTTTCTAAAGTCTTGACTTGAGATCTTGTGTTTGTGTAAATGACTCAGATTGAAAGTGATGAGATTTGTTCCAGCAGACGACTGAATTTAAATTCTGTTTTCTGAATTTGTATGGAATGATTGAATTTATTGAAGTTGAAACTGATTATAGAAATCAAACTCATGATGCTCTTACCAAGTTTTTATCCTATTAAAACCATATTGCATTGAAAAGTCCTAGATATTTAGTTTTCTTTAAGATATTAAATTGATACTGGACTCTTGATTTGTTCTGACTTGACTTGCTGTTCTACATTTAGACTTGAGACTTGACTTTAATGACTTGGACTTGACTTGGACTTGACTTGGTAATCTACATTTAGACTTGGGACTTGACTTGAGACTTCAGACTATTTGTAATACTGTGATTGACTGAGGAAGATGCCTCTATCTGCCCTTTGATGTTAAGGTTTTGTTTTGATGTAAATCTAATGTAAAATGTAAATTGTAACATTTAAATAGGGTGAACTGTCAAGTCATTGTATCTATCAAAAAATATCCACAAATGTATCTAATTTGCTCAGTAAAAAAAGTCTAAAAATTCTTATATAGCTCTTAATTTTCTCATTTCCATTTCTTCTCTCTTACGTCATTTTAGGGTCACAGGAGTATTTCCATGCGCTGTGACCTCTGACCTCTGACCCTTCACCTCCTTACTATTGTTTTTTGTAATGTTGGTGATCTAGAAATTGAAGCTCATTCTAGACATTAAAAGTCTCTCTGGATCAGTGAACTGAATTGTAAATCCTAATTTAAAATTGAAACTCCTTTATCTGTGCGGCAAAATATAAAAAATCAGATTTTCCGTTGCTGTGTAAATGAAGCTGAAGAAGTCAAGAAAACAAATCAAAGAAGTGCTGCTTCAGCAATTTGGCCCCGCCCACTCCGGTGGTGATTGGTGAAGGCGTGCTGGGGAGGGGGCGGGGTCACGGCTCTGTGAGCCAATCAGCTCAGGCATCGATCACGATGTCAGCAGTCCCCGACACCTGTAGGGACACAGCTGGGCTTTACAAAACAGTTTGTACTGTTCAACAGTTTGCAAATTGTCTTTCTTGTTTATTTTATTCTATAATTTCATATGTATTTGTATTTCATTGTATATTTAATTTATTTGTATTTATTTATAGACCATCATATGTATTTATCAATTTATTATTGTACAAATATTGTTGTAATTCATTAATTTCTGTATCTTCTGTATCACAACTTGCATTTAGAAGATGTATGAGTGGCTGACTTTTCAAATTTTTTGTGGTTTAATAAAAAAAGAAAAAAAAAGAGAGAAAACATGAGAAAATACCAATTTAGTTACATTTGAGGCAATTCAAGGCAAGCAAACAAACAAGCGAATAAATAAAAGATAATAAAAACACAATAAATCACCTAACAAATCACCGAAACAGGAGAGGAACGGGGCTTATGGGAAATGTAGTCTTATAATGTGGAGAAACACTACAACTAACAATACGACTGGAGTGAGAGAGAGGAGAACAATCAGCTCCATCATGATCTCACTGGTTTACAGTCATGAGACCGAGGCAGAACTGTCCATCTGACAGATTTATTGATGTTTAAACGCTACATGCCGAACCTTTAAGACACTGATTCTCAACCTTTTTCATATCAAGGACCCTAATCTAGTCCACATTAGAGCCACAGACCCCCATTTGATGAGATTTTGCCTCTCGGACCCAAATCTGAGAATATTTTTATTGTCAGATATGATTTTGTCCAGATTTCCAAGACTATATGTATTGTAGGTAGAGAGATAACAGAGAAACTAAAATAGTCATTCTTCTTCATTCTCTAATTGCCTTAACTTCTTGTAAATGGAATAATGGTGAAGTTTAACACCATCAGTTTGCTGTGGACCCCCTGGAACCCCCTCATGGACCCCTGGTGGTCCCCGGACCCCACGTTGAGAACCACTGCTTTAAGACAATAACAGCTGGCGGCCTCAGTACCTGACGCAGGTTGCTGCAGTCCAGAGCGGCGATGAGGCGCCTGGGTCCCTTAATCCTGGGCATGAAGGCCTCCTGCCAGGAGATGGTGGCGTGGGGGGTGATGACGCTGTAACACACACACACACACACACACACACACACACACACACACACACACACAAACATACATACGTTGTAAACCCAATAAAATTCGACGTCTCGCTCCAACATTTCTAAACGTATTCTGGCCTCGCTACTCGCAGATGGTTGTCAGAGGTGTGTGTGTGTGTGTGTGTGTGTGTGTGTGTGTGTGTGTGTGTGTGTGTACTTGTAGTAGCGGGTCCTATAGTGCATGAGTCCAGGTCCTTCCATAGCCAGGTGAACGTTCTCCAGGGTGAAGTTGAAGGGGTTGGTGAAGGAAACCGTCACAAACATCTCCTGCTGCACCTGGGGCCGGCCGCTCACCTGCACACAGATAATAATAATAACTTTATTTGTATAGCACTTTTCTAAAAAACAATGTTTACAAAGTGATTTACAAAATAAAAATAAATTAAAAAAAAATATATATAATAGAAAATAGGAATAAAAGGTAATATATGAGGTAAACAGGTACAACTAAAAACACAAAAACAAACAGAGATACAATTAAAAACAGATCGAACTTCACATAAAAGTGTGTGCCGGAAAAAAAGAAAAGAATAAAAGGTAATACAAGAGATAAACAGGTACAACTGCAAAAAAACAAACAAACAAACAAACAGATACAATTAAAAACAGATGGAACTTTAAATAAAAGTTTGTGCCAAAACACAAGAAAGCAATAAAATGGAGATACAGGTACAAGCTGGCTACACTGTAGAAGAAGAATAATAATAACTAGACGTCCCTCAGTAGAGTGCTGACCTCTGTGGATTTTCACTAAAAGTTAATAATCTCTTCCGTGCTTCATCACCAACTGGTTTCACATTTTCCTTACTGGACCTGAATGTGACATGAGCTCTGCCTGTTCACATTCTACACACTTTTAATCATTTGATGTGATGATCTGAACACCACATGACCAATCAGCTCTCTGTCTGTTCAGTTTCCATTACAGCTGTTTTGATGTCTTTACTGTTATTCTAAAGTGTGGAAAATAGAAAAAATAAAGAAAAATGTGCCGGTAACACTTTACAATAAGGGTACACTGAGTTAAGGGTTAGTTAATGCTTAATAAGGGTTAGTTAATGCTTAATAAGGGTTAGTTAATGCTTAAGTTTAAGTTTATAAAGATGACTATTAAATAATGTATAAATTAATACCTTAGTTAACATGAACACCATTAGTAAATGATTACCAGACACATTAGTTAACTGTTAATTAAGGGTTAGTTAATCTTATTAAGCATTAACTAACCCTTAATTAATGTGCCCTTATTGTAAAGTGTTACCAATGTGCCCAAACGTTTGACTGGTAGTGTACATATATATAGATCATCTGTGTTTTTGAAATATTGACGGATGAAATTTAGGTAAAATCTTGGTTGTATGGTTATATATATATATTTTTTTTTTAATGTGTTTTGGAAAGGGTTTTAATGTATTGAGACTTTGACAGTGTGACCCAACATGGAGGAACAGGGACACTGTGGGAGAGAGAGTTTTTGTTTTTCATAGATGTTCTTTTATCTTTCTATTTCACTTGACTTGAACTGCACTAGTTTACTTTTTAAGTCTTTTATCTTGCGGATCTCTTGTCTGTACTTTTGCACTTTTTAACTGTAAATTTTTTACCTTTACTGTATTTTTTATTACTCTGTAAAGCACTTTGAATTGCCTCAGTGTATGAAATGTGCTATACAAATAAAGCTGCCTTGCTTTGCCTTGCCTAGATAATTGATCTCCGCATTCATTAAAATGATAATTATTTGAATTATTTTGAATGATTACTTATTGAATCAAAAAAGGGCATTTTGATCAAAGTGTTAGTGATGTGAAAAACGTCTCCTGTAAAATTAAATGAGCTGAGAAATGAGCCGGGTTTGGTTTGTGGCATTTGGTCATATGTGTCTCAGTATGTGACATTATGTATGTAAATGTAAACATATTATGTACTATAGTCTTTAAATGAGTTTCCAATGGAGTGTGTATTGGTGATGGTCACAGAAAACACTTTGGTTAATACTCAAAAAAATCATTTTGTGTGTGTGTGTGTGTGTGTGTGTGTGTGTGTGTGTGTGTTTTACCATGAGGTGGAGGGGCGGGGTTTGCAGGTTGACCACCTTGATGGCGCTCACTGATTGGTCGAGAGCCTGTCCAGTCACCACAAAGTGCAGACTGAGCTGAGAGCCGAGCTGAGGCAGGTACTCCTGAGAGGTGATCCTCACCACCACACGCTCCGCTGCCACACACACACACACACACACACACACACACACACACACACACACACACACAATGATTTTTTTCAACATTATCCAAAATGTGATTTCTGTAACACATTCCATTGGAAACACATTTAAATTGTTTATTTCAAAAACGCTATACAGGGCTTCCAGGTGATGCCCCCCCCCCCTCTGGCGGCCATGTTGGAGGTCCTCAGCTCTGTGAACAGCTGACTGTGTTTCTGTCTCAACAGAATTGAACAGACGGTTAATTTCTGTCTGTTTCTGACTGAACTGATCATTTCATCACTGATCCATCTGATTGATTTAGTGTTTAGATAATGTCAGCTTGTTAGCTAGCTAACCATAGCATCTGGTCAGCTAACCATCACTGTCTTGTTGTTAACACATCTGATTAGTGCACTAGCTAACATAGCTAGTAGCAGCTAGCGTTAGCGTGTTCACATTAACATCAGTGTGTTTGCTGGCTAGTTAGCTAGCTAACAGTTTGTTCAGGTTAACTGAGCTGACTCTTCTCAAGCTCCAACTCTTCATGTTTTGGAGTAGAGACTAGGGCTAAAGACAAGACAGTTTACTGTGTCACAGTAACCTACATTTGGAAACAAATCCACCTTATCACACTATTCACTTTTACTGAGAACGTTACTGAATGGATCTACAGCCACACCACAACAAGCTGACTCAGCTGCTCTCTGCTGACAGCTGCTTCAGACACATTTACACTATTAACTAACTCACAGTTCTACAGTGTTCCTCCATCATGGAGACACAGCTGGTTAGTAGACTTGTGACGCAGCTGTAAGGTATCTACAGCAGTGGTTCTCAAAGTGGGATCCGGGGACCCCCAGGGGTCCTTGAGGGGTTCCAGGGGGTCCCCAGCAAAAAGGGGAATAATTTATTTTCACTATAATTCCATCCATAAGTAACACAGTGACAGAATG